>NW_012111142.1:2792809-2796110 GCF_000951035.1 Colobus angolensis palliatus
TAAGTTGGATTCCTAGGTATTTTATTCTCTTAGTAGCAATTGTGAATGGGAGTTCACTCATGATTTGGCTGTTTGTCTATTATTGGTGTATAGGAATGCTTGTGATTTTTGCACATCGATTTTGTATCCTGAGACTTTGTTGAAGTTGCTTATCAGCATAAGGAGATTTTGGGCTGAGACAATGGAGTTTTCTAAACATACAATCATGTCATCTGCAAACAGAGACAATTTGACTTCCTCTCTTCCTGTCTGAATACCCTTTATTTCTTTCTCTTGCCTGATTGCCCTGGCCAGAACTTCCAATACTATGTTGAATAGGAGTGGTAAGAGAGGGCATCCCTGTCTTGTGCCGGTTTTCAAAGGGAATGCTTCCAGCTTTTGCCCATTCAGTATGATACTGGTGTGGGTTTGTCATAAATAGTTCTTATTATTTTGAGATACGTTCCATCAATACCTAGTTTATTAAGAGTTTTTACCATGAAACAGTTTTCAATTTTATCAAAGGCCTTTTCTGCATCTATTGAGATAATCATGTGGTTTTTGTCATTGGGTCTGTTTATGTGATGGATTACATTTATTGATTTGCGTACGCTGAACCAGCCTTGCTGCATCCCAGGGATGAAGCCGACTTGATCATGGTGCATAAGCTTTTTGATGTGCTGCTGGATTCGGTTTGCCAGTATTTTATTGAGGATTTTCACATTGATGTTGATCAGGGATATTGGCCTGAAATTTTGTTTTTTTGTTGTGTGTCTGTGAAGTGGCTATATTAATATCAGACAAAATAGACTTCAGACCAAAGAATTCACCAGGAATAAAGAAGGTCATTTCAAAACTACTAAGGAGTCAATTCATTAAGAAACAATAATTCTAAATGTTTACGTACCTAATAACAGAGCTTCAAAATAGTTAGTCCTCACTTAATGTTGTCAAAAGGTTCTCAGAAACTGTGGCTTTAAGCAAAATGACATACAATACAATCAATTTTTTTCTCATCATTGTTATAATGAAATGAAGTTGAACAAAAGGATGTTGAGGATCTGTGTATATCATTTCACTTAATGTCGCAGTTTCCAAGAACCTATCTGTGACATTAAGTAGGAATTACTGTAAAGGAAGCAAAAACTGATAGAACTTCAGGAAGAAATAGACAAATCCACAATGACAGATGTTAAATCATTTTGGTCCCTGAGATACAACTGGTATACCAGAGATAACCCTAAAGTAATTTTTCCTTAATGGCTCTTAGGCCCATCATGTCCTGGTCATCTGAGAGAAGCCCTGAAAAAATCCTAGCCAGGTGATGGCATGCGATCTGTGGAAAGATGAGGCTTATTAAAAATAAAATAAATTCTTAATTGTTTTCTTCATAGACAGATCACAGACAAATTGCAACAATTTTTTTTACTTTTGGTATTTGGTCTAGATAATACTAGGAGGGCCATTTGGATTTATATACTATACATCTTGACATAACAGTGCACAGCATGATATAATGAGAAGGAAAAACTGCATAATACAAGGAAATATGTTTGTAGCTCAGAAAGGTAGGAAGATACGTTTAAAAGCTTGATAAATCAGGACAGATTCAGCATTGTTAAAATAATCTAATTTTTGCAACCATGTTCTAATATTACTAGAAATTAAATAACAGAGACAGAATCAAGTTTAAGAATCTTGTATTAAATTCTTATGAATGAATTCACTGTAGATGACTCAGAGGGTAGTAGTGATATAAAACCACTGTGGCTGAAAGCCGCTACCTTCTAAGCACTTAGACTTGTGAGATATCAGAATGTCAATGCCTTCAAATAGAAAGGGAACTGAAACAAATGAATGAAACTATCCATCAGATAAACACCACAGAAAATGGGAGATGAGTGACACAGCTAAAGTAATTTCACTAAAATCCTCAGCAAAAGTAACTACTAGAAAATTTCTCTATGATAGAAAAGGAGATATTAAGGAATCAAGAATTTAAGTATGAATATGATCCAGTTAGAAATACATTTCAAATATTAATTTGAACTCATGCCTTTATAAGAAAAACACTGAAAACCTTTATCTGTTATAGCTTGTCCACTGAAATGGCCTGGGTCAATATCATCCCCACAAAGCACCTTTGTACTCAGATTATGGTCTCTAACACTTTTTCTGCTAAAGAAAAAAAAAAAAAACAATGAGGACTCAGTGGGAAATTGCTAGCTTCCTATCTGATACTGTAAAGTACAAAGTGGATCTGAACATGTGGTTTGCAAGAAAACAAGATGTCTCATAAGATTAATATGGATTTGTTGAAAGATACAGCAAATCTCAAAGGACCTTCCACTGGCCAATGTCACGACAATTTGAGCATCAAAAGATCGGTTGAGATCAACCAACATACAGTAAATGTGAAAAGCCATAAGTCTGTAATGACAAAAAGAAAATGTTAGCATTAAAATATCTTAAATGAGGTGAAGAGAATATTACATTTCTGTTGAGGCAACAAAGAAAGTCCTGACAAGGCAGGGCAATAACCTCTAGACATGTGTTAAGAACTAAAAATTCACCAAAGTGAATATTTTTCTAGTTATTTAATGTCTCTCATCTGCTGGACTGTAAGTTGCTTGAGAGTAAAGATTGTGTGTTTCATACCTTTAGCAGTAACCCCAGTGCCTGGCACATAGTAAGCTCTCAATAAATACTTGTGGAATGAATGAATAACTTTATCCATCTAATCCTCTTCTTGTGAATACTTGTTTCCAACTTTTTATTAAAGCTACAATAAATTTCTTGTACATGTGTTTTCCACACATATGGAGAACTTCTCTGTAAATACTTAAGGGTCTTAGAAATGCTGGGTCGTAAGTTATACATATTCTCTATTTTTCTAGGTACTCGCAAATTTCTCACAAACCGGTTATACCAATTTACCCTCCCACCAGCAGTGTTTCAGTTCCTATTTCTTCATACCCTTGCTAACACTTGGTATCATCAAACCTTTAAATTTTTGTATATTATATCTGATAAGTAAGAATAGTATCTCATTTTAATTTGCATTCCCCTTATTACCAGGATATGCATTTTCTTATATTTGGCCATTCAAGTTTCTAATTAAACAGCACCTCTTCATGATCTTGGCTCATTTTTCTTGGGTTGTTCAAGTTTTTATATTCAATGCACATTCATTTGTGGTTCTTTATTGTTGTGGAGACTAATCTTTCCTGATACATCTTCACACATACTATAATATGTATGCATAAATATATATTATTATAATATATAATTATATATTATATTATCTAAGTGATATATAATT
>NW_012111142.1:2796510-2807048 GCF_000951035.1 Colobus angolensis palliatus
TGTATATTTATACATATTTGTAGAAATATATGGATATTTTAAATTTTATCTGGTCAAACTGATTAATATTTCCCTTTATAGACTGTGTTTTATAGTTTATACAAGTTCTTCTTGGCTGGCACAGTGGCTCAAGCCTGTAATCCTAGCCCTTTGGGAGGCCGAGATAGAAGGACCACTTGAGCCAAGGAGTTCGAGACAACCCTGGACAACATAGGGAGACCCTGTCTCTACAAAAAATAAAAATAAAAAATTAACTGGGTGCGGTGGCACACACCTGTGGTCCCAGCTACTTGGGAGGCTGAGATGGGAGATCATCTGAGCCCAGGGAGGTCAAGGCTGCAGTGAGCCGTGATTGTGACACTGCACTCCAGCCAGGGCAACAGAGCAAGACACTGTCTCAGACTATAAAAAATAAGTTCTTCTCTACTCCAGTATCATAACTATTTGTTCTATAAAACAATGCAATTTAGTTTTAGCACATATCATGGAGCCACAGCAAACAGCACATATCACAGCATCAGTAAATGTAGACTAGCTGCTGTTAATATGATTGCTTTTACTTTTGTATTCTTACCACTCTAGTAAAAATGCTCTCTCAAAAGTCATCAGTAATTTCTCATTGCCAGACCCTACACTGTCTACTCAGGCTATTTCCTGCTCTATCTCTTTTAAGCATTTATACACTTTGTAAAAACCCCTTTTCCTGCAAATGTCTTTCCTTTGGTTTCTACAGTAGTATACTATTATGAATTTTGTGCTATATATTGCCTTTCCTTTCTCAGTTTCATTCACTGATCCTTCTTCAGTATATCCTTAAAGACAGATATTTTCCATGTATACTTTCCATCAATGTGATCTTATCTATTGGCCTTAAATGCCACCTTGCTGGGGGAGGGGGGGAACTTAACAAATCAATATGTCTATCCTTCACTTCCACAGAGCCTACCTGAAATAACACAAACCTGAATTTAAATTATCTTCCCCCTAAAATTCAGGCTTCCTCTAGTATACCACTTTTGGTTACCAACACTATCATCCAAGATGGAGATATTTAAATCTTTGTTTCCTCTCTGTCTTCGAAGACCCCAAATCCAATCATCTGCCAGATGCTGTTGATGCTACCTTAAAATATTTCAAATCCGTCCTCTCTTTTCCAGATCCACTGCCCTATATCAAAGTCATCATGTCCTGCCTGCTGACTTTGAATTCTTTTACATTAACATCAGTTATCTTTTTAAAGCATGAAGTGGAAAAACACTTCCTTTTAGTCTACATTCAACACTTCACTTCTGACACCAAATGTGTGAAGGTTTTTCCCACACCAACCAATATTCCAACTCTCCAGACACCAACCAGGAATCCCATACTTCAATTATGGACTAACTACCTAAAGTTAGCACAGACCCCACAGGTTAAGGGCTGTCCCATAACATCAATCTCCACTTCAGATACCAATCATCAGAAGTAGGTTCCAGATTACCCGTACTTCCGTCCAACTTGGCTAAAAATCAGTGGTTCCCACTATCCCCTCCTCAGGTTTGGTAATTTGCTGTGATGACTCACAGAACTCAAGGAAACACTTGGTTATATTTTGTCATTTATTATAAAGGATGTCACAGAGAATACAGATGACGAGATACACAGAGCAAGGTCTAGAAGGGTCCCAAGCACAGGAGCTTCTGCTCCCATGAAGTTGGAGTGTGTTAACCTCCCAGGAGGTGGATGTGTTCACCAACCCAGAAGCTCTCCATATCCCATACTTTAGGGATTCGTATGGAGGCTTCATCACATAGGCATGATAAATTATCAACTCAATCTCCAGTTCCTCTTCCCTTCCCCAGAGGATTGGGAATGGGGCTGAAAGTTCCAAGCTTCTAATCATGGCTTGGTCTTTCTGGTGACAAGATGCCATCCAGAAACCAACAGTCACCTCATTAGAACAAAAGATGCATTCTAATCACCCAGGAAATTCCAAGGGATTTAGGAGCTCCATATGAGACACCCCCATCACCCCCATCACTCAGGAAATTCTAAGAGTTACCAACTGTGTTAGGAACTGGGATCAAAGACCAAACACTAGAACAAAAGATGTTCCTAGTACCCCTACCACTTAGGATATTATAAGGGTTTTAGGAGCTCTGAGTCAGGAACAGGGGACAGAAACTAATATATATAATTCCTATGATTTCACAAGCATATATTCAGTTATGATTTTGATGTGCTCCTTCTGGGCATGATCAAAGTCCTAGCCAGCATTTGTTTGAACCAAAAATGATATGACATGTAGAAATCCAAAGCTAGCCCTAAGGTTTCTGCCAGTTCTTCACAGCTTAAGGTCATGGTCCTATATGCTTTTAGCTCTTGCAATGAAAATGTGTTGTTTTTTTCATCCCAGATGCCAAATTTAACCTTTTTCCAGAAAAATTCCTCTTACATCAAGTATTTCATGAGCTTAACTGACTTTACTGAAGATCAGGGACAATAACAAGGAAACCTCTCAATGGACATAACGCCTCCGGCCGCCTTTCTGGCTCTCTCTCTTTTCTTATCCCCGCTTCCCACACCTTTCTCCTTTCCTATATCCCCAATCCTACTCCAGAAAAGAAATCTTGTATTTCCCTCATTCATAGCTTCTTTATAATTTACTTTTCATCTCTTGATTTTTCAAAGTATTTCTTCCAAAATATATATATATAATGCTATCCTAAGAATAATTCTAATAACTTTAATTTTTGAATTCATAAATAATATCACTTAAAATGCTTATATGTATCAGACATATAGATACAAACCCATACTCTCAACCATACGTATTGCTGTGTTGGTCCTCAGCCCAAAAAAAAAAAAAAATGACCTAACTCTTTAGCACAGCACTCAAGATCTTCCTCTATAATTTGGTCCTTTTCAGAATTATCTCCTACCATAGCTAAACTGGACATCTCTCTGTCTCCTAAATATGCCCTTTAATATCTCACTGCTATTGCTTTCATCATGCCATTCTATTTACCTGAAATGCATTCCTTCTTTATTTTTTATTTTTTATTTTTTTTTGAGACGGAGTCTCGCTCTGTCACACGGGCTGGAGTGCTGTGGCCGGATCTCAGCTCACTGCAAGCTCCGCCTCCCGGGTTCACGCCATTCTCCTGCCTCAGCCTCCCGGGTAGCTGGGACTACAGGCGCCGCTACCTCGCCCGGCTAGTTTTTTGTATTTTTTAGTAGAGACGGGGTTTCACCATGTTAGCCAGGATGGTCTCGATCTCCTGACCTCGTGATCCGCCCGTCTCGGCCTCCCAAAGTGCTGGGATTACAGGCTTGAGCCACCGCGCCCGGCCTATTCCTTCTTTATCTATCAAATTCCTACTCATCCTTCAAGATTGTTGTAAGGACTCAGTGAGTTAATACATGTAAATTATTTAGAATACCACTTGGCACATTATAAATGCTCAATAAATGTCAGCTGTTATTACTACAAGCCATTTACAAGGTTTTAGAAAATTGCTAATAAATGATATACCAAAATAGGTCAACCAAAAATGAAAAGCCATGGTAATAACGTACTGTAACACATATTCACTCTCTGTCTTTCTCACACACAAAACATAAAACCAAGTAAGGATGTATATTTAAAAGAATGCCTGGCCGGGCGCGGTGGCTCAAGCCTGTAATCCCAGCACTTTGGGAGGCCGAGACGGGCGGATCACGAGGTCAGGAGATCGAGACCATCCTGGCCAACACGGTGAAACCCCGTCTCTACTAAAAAATACAAAAAACTAGCCAGGCGAGGTGGCGGGCGCCTGTAGTCCCAGCTACTCCGGAGGCTGAGGCGGGAGAATGGCGTAAACCCGGGAGGCGGAGCTTGCAGTGAGCTGAGATCCGGCTACTGCACTCCAGCCCCGGCGGCAGAGCGAGCGAGACTCCGTCTCAAAAAAAAAAAAAAAGAATGCCAGTATTAGAGACACAGTCTTGGTTTAAATTTCAGCTCTGCCACTTAATACCTATGTGACTTTGGACAAATTATTTAACTTCTCAAATTTCCTGCCTTCACATTCATAAGATGGGAATACCTAAATCTATCTTGTAGGTTTGTTGTGAGAATTAAAGATATTTCCTAAAGAGCCTAGCATGGTGCCTGGCACCCAATGAGTGACACGAATTATTAAAAGAAAATATAAGAAAATTACTGAAAGAATTAGTATACGTAGAAATTCAAAACCATCAAGTAAAGTCAATTTCAGATACTGAAACATCCTTAAGAATTGAAAAAAATTATCATTTTTAGATTAACTAAGGTGATACTTTTAATTATCAAAGAATGTGACAAAGAATATTAACATATCAATTCAAATAATATTTACTTAATACTCATAAGTCCAAAATCACGGAGATATAACAAAAGATGACAAGATCCTTATCCTCAAGTAGTTAACAAGAAACCCAAATAACAAAGTAATATATCATGGGCTATAAGAAATACAAATACTTAACAGAAATATTGCAAAAGCAGATTAATCTAGAAATAAAACAATAAAAAGTTACATGATGATTTCTACAAAAATTTTTCAATGATTCACAAATTTTGCACTTACCTTCATATTTAAAATGGTAACATTTTCCAAGCAATAATACAGGAGAATTTCTACTAAAATACGTCTTTGTTTTCAACACCCAACCTAACAAAAAAAAAGAAAAAAGAAAACGTTTTGTAATTAAAAGACTTCAGACTAAAAGTACAGCAGTATTTTCTTTTATTTAATTTCAAATCATTAATTATTATTTACGGATGTGCATTTTTTGGCAACAGTTGCAAAATACAATATTTGTACAATGAACTGGAAATACAGGCAATTTATGCTAGTTTCAAATAAAGTTAACAATTTAAAACACACTTTAAAAACTATCCAATTAAAGGGCAAAAGAAAGAAACAATTTTAATTTTAATTTATTTTCAGATAGCTCACAATAGTCTTTATCAAGTTCTCACAATGTTCTTATAGTACAAAATTTAAACTGCCAATTGTGTTTTTCCTGAATTTGCATTATCAAAGGGTTATACTGAATTTTGTTTTCACACTTATTTTATGAATATGAGCTTTTTTCCTGTTGAAGCTGGTTCTATCCAAGTACCTGGCACAGAAATGAGGCTGCCTGAAATTGTACCTGAAAAGCCAAGGTATTATCATCACCTCAAATTCTATATGCTTTAGAACGCTAAAAAAAAAAAAAAAATTACACAAGCCATGAGGATACTGTATATATATGAGATACTGTAGCAACTTAAAAAAAAAAAATCGGGTGCAGTGGCTCACGCTTGTAATCCCAGCACTTTGGGAGGCCAAGACAGATCACGAGGTCAGGAGTTCAAGACCAACGTGGTCAATATGGTGAAACCCCATCTCTACTAAGAATACAAAAAAAATTAGCCAGGTGTGGTGGTGCGCACCTGTAGTCCCAGCTACTCAGGAGACTGAGGCAGGAGAATCGCTTGAACCTGGAAGGCGGAGATTGCAGTTAGCTGAGATTGCACCACTGTACTCCAGCCTGGGCAACAGAGCAAGACTATGTCTCAAAAAAAAAAAAAAGACCACATCATATGCTTCAGTTTCTAAGCTTTCTAAGCAATGTTTATGATGATACTTGGCTTTTTCTTCAGGAGGTATTTTTAACTACATTCCTTATAGAAATATTTCATTCAAAGTAAAGTATGCCATTTATTCTCAAGTAATTGTCAGTGACTTAAGAGGGAAGATGATAAATATTGCCAAATATTTCTTTGGATTTATGCAATTTTCAAAACATGATACTTACTATATTTCATGTTGTTCCAAGCAGATATAAATTTAGTTTTTAGCTTGTCAACTTCATCTGTTCCTGTAGCCTCCATATTCAAATTCTAAAGGAAAAGCCATCACTTGATTGCATTCTTCTGTAGAGTTTAATCTTTTATACTGACTTAAAAAATTAAGGAAAAATAAGTAATTACTACATATATGGTTATTTGGAGCCATGCCTGTTAAAGTTACTTAAGTAATTAAATACAATCTGAACTGGAAATGAACAATTTCTCTTTTTACGGTAAGAAATAAACAGGAAACCAATTTATCATTTTACAAACAGAAATCTTATAGAGTAAGATATTCTATGTTTTAATTACAAAAAACCTTTACTACCAAATATACAACAATAAACCTATCATGCAAAACCAAGCAATAATCTCCCCCAACTGCTCACAATTGAATACAATAAATCAATTTAGTAACACAGCTCTGCTCTGGTGCACTGGCGCAAGTAAGAATATCCAAGATTTATTTTATCTGTAATTAGAGAAGGTGATTTGAAATCTTATTAAAAAAATCTTGACTATCTTCAGAATGGAAGCTTCCACTTATATTGATTAGTCACTACTTTCACATAAAGTCTAATTACTTTGTTTTGTTTTTTAAATAACATATTTCCTACATTTCCTTCCTATCTCCATACTGCAGCACTTAAAAAAATAGAATGGCTTAAATTTATAATGGAAAATGTTGTCTTACTTTAAAATAGAATAAATGTAGCTCATAAGTGTTTGTTTTATTACTGACTTCAGGGAAAATTGAGATGTGTGATATAATCTGAAAAGGAACAAATTATCACTGAAAATGCTTGTGCTTATTTGCAATAATTCACAGACAGTTTACTTTTCAAGAAAAGAATGCTACACAGAACATTACCCTTTTAGGATTATAAATATCTACTCAAAAATATTGATACATTCATTTCTCTAACAATAGACATTCCATTTATAATATGTATTAAAAGTTACCAATTATACATCATAGTTCTGAGCCAGGAGAAAGCATGGTCTATTGGAAGAACTTAAAAAGTCAATGTGACCAGAAAACAGAAAAGTCTAAAAAAGTGGCATGAGATGAGGCTATACGGTTATACAGATGCCAAAGCACAAAGGGCCTTGTAGACCAGGTTAAAAAATTTGTTCTTTATCCTAAAAGCAATTTGTTTCAAACAGGAATATCATAACCAGATTCAGTAGGTTTGTTTGTTTTACTTCAATAGCAGCATGGAGAAGAACATGGAAAGGAACAAGAGTAGATAATGAGTTTACTACTACAGGTTGAGTATCCCTTATCCAAAATGCTTGGAACTGGGAGTGTTTGGATTTCTATTTTTTTTTTAACATTTGCATTATATATACCTACTAGTTGAGAATCGTTAATCCGAAAATCCAAAATCCAAAATGCTCCAATGAGCATTTCCTTTGAGCATCATGTTGGCACTCAAAAAGTTATAGATCCTGGAAAATTTTAGATTTCTGATTTTCGGATTAAGGATGCTCAAACAATATTATACAGGACTAGGAGATGATAGCTTGGACTGGAGCAGTGAAGATGGAGAAATGGATATCTGAGGAAACATGAAGAAAATTCAGTAAGTCTTGATGATACAATGGATATGGAAAGTAAAGAACAGGGATATGCCAAAGATAAACCCAGGTTTTGGTCGGGGAAACGAAACAGATGGTGCCAATCACTGAGATAGAAAACATCAGGAGAGTGAGAGGTTAGAGGGAGAAGATTATGAATTTGACTTGAGATATGTGGTATTTAAGATGTCTCTGAGAAACACAAGCAGAGAGCCATTCTTTTCTTTCTTTCTTTTTTTTTTTTGAGATGGAGTCTTGCTCTGTCTCCCAGCTGGAGTGCAGTGGCACAATCTCAGCTCACTGCAAGCTCTGCCTCCCCGGTTCATGCCATTCTCCTGCCTCGGCCTCCCGAGTAGCTGGGACTACAGGCGCCCAACACCACACCCGGCTTAATTTTTTGTATTTTTAGTGAAGACAGGGTTTCACTGTGTTAGCCAGGATGGTCTCGATCTCCTGACCTCATGATCCACCCACCTCGGCCTCCCAAAGTGCTGGGACTACAGGTGTGAGCCACCTCACCAGCTTTCTCTTTTTTTTTTTTTTTTTTTTTTTTAAAAACAGAGCCTTGCTCTGTCACCCAGGCTGGAGTGCAGTGGCGACATCTCAGCTCACTGCAATCTCCACCTCCCAGCAGGCTGGTCTTGAACTCCTGACCTCGTGATCCAACCACCTTGGCCTCCCAAAGTCCTGGGATTACAAGCATGAGCCACCGCACCCGGCCATTCTTTTCTTTAATCATTAAATTATTGCCAGGCACTGTTCTAGGCACTGCAGGTACAGCTGAGACAACAAAGGCAATTAAATACCTGTTCTCTTGGAACTTACACTCTAGATATATTCTCGGGATGTCAATCAACTGGGCAGTTGGATATATAGATCTGGAACTCAAAGGAGAGGTATGGGCTAGGCATATTAATTTGAGAACTGCTGATATATAAATGAGAATGAAAGCTATAAATACATTCCTCAAGGACTCTGCTTTTTTTGTTTGTTTATACCCCTAGCACTTGGCATAGTTCCTGGTACTTAAGGATGATGATATTTAAGGCCCTTCATGAAATAACCTCTGCCTACTTACTCGGCTTCCTCTTTTACTACTTCACTTGCAGCAAATGCTGAAACCACATTTACTATTAATATCAAAGCTTCCTGAACTTGGTATGTTATCTGGTACCTCATGCCTTTGCATCTGTTCCCTCTACCTCAAGTGCCTTACTACTCACCCTCACTGTATGACTACCTTACTATCACAGAGTCCCTGAAACTCAGCTTCAGTTTCACTTCCTCTGGTAAGACTGGTAAGATTTCCTGACTACCCTCTCTAAGATAGCTGTAAACTAAGATAGGTGTCCTCCACTTAGTTCTCATAGGATCCTACGTTTTCCTGTATCACCATACTCATTGCACTGTACTGTAACTGAGTGTCCTTAAATTCTGCCTGGCACACAATTGGTTCTCAAAAATATTTACTAAAGGAATCAGTGAACTGATATGAAATATAGGTACATCACTAGCAGCACTCTTACCAGAATTAGAAATTTTTTTAACTGACGCTAGAATAAAGAAAAGGAGAGAAGAATTTTCCTCAAGAAAACTGCATACATAATTTAGCAAAATCTGGAAAAGCAAGAAAAGGAAAAGAGTTTATAAAATGTGTGAATTATATATAGTGCATCCACATGATGGATTATACATCCATTAAAAATGTCTCCGAAAATGGGGAAACACTATGCAGAATCTGAAACTTACGTATCATACGACACAGGCAAGGGCAGGGACAATGGAGGGGGAATGAAGGGAGTTAGAAAGTAAGAAAGAAGTATACCAAAATGTTAAAAGTAGTTTCTCTGTGTGTGTGTGTGTGTGTGTGTGTGTGTTTTTAATACCACAATTGCCCACATCTTAAACAAAAGCATTTATTTGTAGAATTTTAAAAAATTATTTTTAAAAAGTCACCAAGCTTGATCTTCTAGATCCAAAATTTTTAAATGAGAGAATGTACATGCAGGTATCTTCTTTCTAAGTCTGAAAGAAAGAAGGCCACAGGGAAGACTTTGTTTCAGACAGTTCCCATCACCAGTCATCCAGAATACTCTGGACAGTTCACAGCAAGTGTGAAAAATCAAGATGCCTTAAACTGGATGGGGAAAAAATGAAGATAGTGCACAATTAGACATGTTAATATGGGGAATTCTGCATCTTAGATAATGACTCCTAAGTAAATGCATAAGCAAGATAAGATACTGTGACAAATCCGTGGAGGCAGAGAGTAGGATGGTTACCAGAGGCTAGGAAGGGTAATGAGAGGGTTGGGAGGGGTGGGAATGGTTAATGAGTACAAAAAAAAAAATAGAATGAATATGACCTAGTATTTGATAGCACAACGGGTGATTATAGTCAATAATAATTTAATTGAACATTTAAAAATAACTAAAAGAGCATAACTGAATTATTTGTAATACAAAGGATATGTGCTTGAGGGAATGGATACCCCATTTTTCATGATGTAAGTATGACACATTTCATGCCTGTATCAAAATGTCTCATGTACCCCATAAATATATACACTACTAAGTACCCACAAAAATTAAAATTAAAAACTAAGAAAAGATGCTGTGATAGATACAGAAATTAATGAAACAAATATTCTAACCTCAAGGCACTTACAGTGGAATAAATTGTTGAGCTGTTATTTCATATTTTTGGTCAAAATTCCTGCTATGTAGCTACACTATTTACTCAGAGCAACTTTACCTCCAAACTTGAAACAACTGAAATGCCTTTGGAATACATCCTTAACTATTCTACGAAAATACTTTCATTATCATTGTTAGAGTAGTTGAGAACAATAAAATTATTATCATAAGGTTAAACTAAACATGAGTTGTTGCTAGTTTAATAAATAATTCAGCATAGTTACTTTTCATATGACTAAAATTAAATTCCATTCTTCCGTAAAGACTGAAACCCGGCCGGGCGCGGTGGCTCAAGCCTGTAA
Source organism: Colobus angolensis palliatus (assembly GCF_000951035.1). Lineage (NCBI taxonomy): Eukaryota > Metazoa > Chordata > Mammalia > Primates > Cercopithecidae > Colobus > Colobus angolensis. The sequence continues at coordinate 2,806,929 of NW_012111142.1, forward strand.
TCCCAGCACTTTGGGAGGCCGAGACGGGCGGATCACGGGGTCAGGAGATCGAGACCATCCTGGCTATCACGGTGAAACCCCGTCTCTACTAAAAATACAAAAAAAACTAGCCGGGCGAGG
>NW_012111142.1:2807143-2812823 GCF_000951035.1 Colobus angolensis palliatus
ACCCAGGAGGCGGAGCTTGCAGTGAGCTGAGATCCGGCCACTGCACTCCAGTCCGGACGACAGAGCGAGACTCCGCCTCAAAAAAAAAAAAAAAAAAAAAAAAGACTGAAACCCACTTTATTTCTGTAAAAAAATTTAAATGGAGCCAGGCATGGTGGCTCACACCTGTAATACCCACACTTCGGGAGGCTGAACGGGAGAACTGCCGGAGCCAAGGAGTTTTCAAGACCAGCCTGGACAACGTAGCGAGTTTTTCTCCCTATGAAATTAAAAATTAGCCAGACATGGTGGCGTGCACCTATAGTCCCAGCTACTGAGGAGGTTGGGGGATCACTTGAGCTGAGGAAGTTAGGGCTGCAGTAAGCAATGATTGTGCCACTGCACTCCAACCTGGACGACAGAAAAAGATCCTGTCTCAAAAATAAATAAATAGCCTGGCGCAGTGGCTCCCGCCTGTAATCCCAGCACTTTGGGAGGCTGAGGTGGGCGGATCACGAGGTCAGGAGATCAAGACCAGCCTGACCAACACGGTGAAACCCCGTCTCTACTAAAAATACAAAAATTAGCCAGGTGTGGTGGTGCACACCTATAATCCCAGCTACTCAGGAGGCTGAGGCAGGAGAATCACTTGAACCTGTGAGGTGGAGCCTGCAGTGAGCTGAGACCGTGCCACTGTACTCCAGCCTGGGCAACAGAGCGAGACTCTGTCTCCAAAAAAAAAATAGATATTAAAATGGCTATTTCTAAAAATCTTAACTTTGGAGAAATCATAGATTATCTTAAAAGATGATCCCTTGAGCCATGGTGGAAAGTAATACAAATTGAGACACTTTATAAAGGATAACCAAAAATTCCTATTGAAGAGGAGAGTTGCCTTACCACATATTAAAACACACTCTAAAACTACAGTAAAGTTTAGTACTACTTAAATTTAGTTTTCTTACTAGCACAGGATGACACTGAATAAAACATAATGGAGAGCACAAATATAAACCCAAGCATATTTAAGAATTTAGTACCAAAAAGGAAAAATACTTCACATGAGTGAGAAAAGATGGCTAATTTAATAAATAATGCTAAAATAATAAGCTACAGTTTTTAAAATAAAGCTAAATGACTACCTCAATAAATGATGAATTCTAGATGAATCAAATTTTTAAATACAAATGCAAACACGTAAGAATATGTGCACATACTCCAAGGAAACATAGATTTAAATTATTTTTTAAATCTTGGGGTAGAAAAGGCCTTTCTGGCTGGGCATGGTGGGGCTCATGCCTGTAATCCCCACACTCTGGGAGGCCGAAGCGGGTGGATCACCTGAGATCAGGAGTTCAAGACCAGCCTGGCCAACATGGTGAAACCTCGTCTCTACTAAAAATACAAAAAAATTAGCCAGGCGTGGTGGCAAGCGCCTGTAACCTCAGCTGCTTGGGAGACTGAGGCAGAAGAATTGCTTTAACCCAGGAGGTGGAGGTTGCAGTGAGCTGAGATTGTGCTACTTCACTCCAGCCTGGACAACAGAGCAAGATTCCATCTCAGAAAAAAAGAAAAGGTTTTTCTAAGTGTGGTATACGAAACCAGAAATCAGACAGGAAAATGTAATTAAATAAAAATGAAAACTTTGTAAAGAAAGAAGAAAAACAGCATGAGGTTCAGTTACAATCCAACAATAAGGAAAAAAGTTCAATACCAATTACATATATAGAGTTAATGTCCTTAATATACAAAAAGGTCTTATAAATCAGTAAGGAAAAACCTCAACAGAAAAAAAGGCAATTGGAAAAAGAAAAAAGCCTTAAACATATGAAATATTTTCAACCTTACTTATATCTAAGAAATGTACATTAAATGAATTTTTTCATCACCACAAGAGATAAAACTGCCAATCCTGAAAAAAAGGCAATTGGAAAAAGAAAAAAGCCTTAAACATATGAAATATTTTCAACCTTACTTATACCTAAGAAATGTACATTAAATGAATTTTTTCATCACCACAAGAGATAAAACTGCCAATCCTGAAGAAACAAGCATAATTAACAATAACATAACTATTTCTCAAATTATTAACTCATAAACAATAACATAATAATTTCTCAAATTATTAACTCTTTGATGGCAAAGAATAGCACAGCCAGCACAAAACAGACACAAAATCATCTGCTAATGACTAAATTATGGCATATATGTATTACAATGATATAGATCTATATTTATCACCATAAAAAGATATCAAAGGCATGGAGTGAGAAAAAAAGGGAACAGTATGAATACAACTTATGCATGTCGATAGATACATATCATATATGTATATACATATGCCCACACATGTACATATACACATAAAACAATGTCTAGAAGTTCATAATGTTAGTTTCTTTTTTTTCCTTTTTCCCCGAGACAGAGTCTTGCTCTGTTGCCCAGGCAAGAGTGCAATGGTACGATCTCAGCTCACTGCAACCTCCCCCTCCCAGGTTCAAGCAATTCTCCTGCGTCAACCTGCAGAGTACCTGGGATTACAGGCATGCACCACCATGCCCAGCTAATTTTTGTATTTTAAGTAGGGACAAGGTTTCACTATGTTGGCCAGGCTGGTCTCGAACTCCTGACCTCAGGTGATTCGCCCACCTCGGCCTCCCAAACTGCTGGGATTACAGGCATGAGCCACCGCACCCAGCCCATAATGTTGGTGTCTAAGAAATGAACCTCTACTTTGACTTTCCTCTTTGCATTTCTCTTTATTATTTAAATTGTTCACATTGAGCCTCTTTTAAAAAATACCAAAATTATTTAAAAGTAAACTGCTCAAATAAAAAACTGAATACACTAAATTACAAATGTAACCAGGTTATATTAAATTCTAACAATACAACTGAAACTGCTGGACTAAAAAATTGACAGAGAAGACATCCTATTACAAAATTCCTAAACAGCTGCAAAGTTAAAATGCTGAGACATTTCTTTTCTCCTTTTTAAGATAAAGAACCTTATTCTTGTGATTCTTAAAGACATCAGATTCAGCTATTTAGTCATGTGAAAATTTAACTTCCTCAATTTAATTGCCCATGGCAACTCTAGCTAAATAAAATAACTGGGAGGATTATTCCTTGTTAATTCATAATTTTTGTTTCTCCTTAAATGGGGTAACATTTGGAAAGAGAAAAAGTAATAAATTAACGCTTTGTTCTATTAAAATATTTTATTTATATTTGTGTCAGATAAGCCAAGGAAAGTAAGACAAACAGTACTTTTAGTTTAACTGTAAATGAGAAAAAAAAGCAAAACAAAAAAAAAAACCACACAAATGAGGAAACCACTTCCCTGGTTTTGTAAAAAAAAAAAAAAAAAAAAAAAAAAGAAATTAAAATGCATTTGTCTACAAAGCATAAAGAAAAGTAATAATTTCACCACTACCCAGTGTATTTCAATCCCTGTAGCAGTTAAAATACCTGCTTTCACTGCCCCAGTGATTAACTGATAGCCAAAATTCTTGTTTATTCTATGTGGTGTCATAGATTCTCAGTCTGGAAAAGCATCGAAATAATATACTTCACAATTTCCAAACTATTTTTAGAAGGTGCTTATTAATTATTTCTTTAAAAACTATGAGAAATCATTAAATATTCTCTCTTTTTTTTTTTTTTTTTAAGTAAAAAGGGGTCTCCCTCTGTTGCCTAGGCTGGACTGTGCAGTGGTGCAATCATAGTTCACTGCAGACTTAAACTCCTGCATTCAAGCAATCCTTCTGACTCAGCCTCCCAAGTAGCTGGGACTACAGGCACCCATCACCATTCCTGGCTTAGAGAAATTATTAAATCTTTTTTCAAGTAGATGTTCTTTACTAACACATACTACAACAACCTTATCATCTGCCATCTTCATATTTCTGTGCATTGTTAACATTCTAACAAATCTAAAAGTTATCATTTTAACTAGATGATAAAAGTATTAGAGAGAAAACTTTATTTTATCCTATCTCAGTAAACGAAGATAAAGCTAACAGATGAGGTTTATTCCTAACTTTACTGTTAATGATACAAAAAGCACAGTGAAGACTAAGCAGAATTCTTTTGGAGAGCAGAGCTACAACATTTGATATGAAAATTATCGATTGAGACCCAGATGTCATTTTTAGAGTCACTTTTCTAACCAATAACCATACATTAAGATAGTCAAAAAATTGTAAACTGATAAATGTAAAGAGTACTCAAATCAATGTACAAGAAGGGCAGGTGAAGGTAATCAGCCTCTCCCATCTAGCAATAAGTAGACTACTGTATCCACTGAGGATTTAAGGCCAAATAAATGCTCCTGGCAGAACTTTAGGGACAAAGTCTATGGAATACATCTCAGTCATATGGTGCAATGGGTAAAAACGCTGCAGACCTCTGGAATTTGCGAATGCTTGGGCATCTTCCTCAGATAGTATTCTGCTGTTAAATGAAATATAGATATTGATTTAGAATTTTTTATGTGCTTTTAGCTGTATCATCAAATAAAATGAACCGTGAAGTCTACTCTTTTATCTATTGTATGTAACCTTTTCTACCTGCTTGCATTTTTAGTAACAAATATCAATCCCTTATCTGATCCTGAAGGTCTCTAATACAATGGGCTATCATCTTTGCTCTCATTTCTTCTCTCCCTCTTCTTTGTTTACAGAAACATTAATTATTGTGTCCATTTCTATTCCTTCTCTTCACCTATATCTGCCAATCTTCTATCTTCATGCACTGAACTTGTACTCTATAAATGGTCAGTCTGTAAATTATTTTCCTTATCTTTTTAAAAAGTGGCAAATATGAAGGGGAGAGCAATAGTAATAATATTTATGTGCAATGTCCCCTTTCAGAGCTAAGGGGTAGGCAAGGTACATAGCAGTAAGAGATAATGACAAAAAGACTGAAAAAAGGAACAGCAACACAATAAAGGCAGGACATGCAAGTTCAGAAAATGGTTTTGAAAAGAAGAATAAAGGGCTGATAGCAGAGAGACTAATAAGATAGTTTTGCCTCAAGAAAAATCTTATAGACATTCTTAGGACTCCTCAGGATCACATCCTCCAATAAAAAACACTGAATCAATGCCCCGCTACTTTATTATGACAACTTAAATAAAATACCAATGCATTCTTCTCTTAAATCTAACGAGTAAAATATACATGAAAGAAACTAAGTATTAAGCAGAAACACATTTATGGTCACACATGACTTCTACCAAGTTCCTCACACCCGGCTTGTGGCAAAAACCTCCACTTGTGCAGCACTGCATATTACATGTTCACAGACTGTGCAAAGTCATCATCATAACCAACTTAAATAAGATGTAAGGAGTTTAAATGACCTCAATCATGTACTTGAAGACCAAAATAAGAATTATTAATACATCTAGGCTATTTTTAAGATAGCCTTAAGCCTTGATCTTATCTCTAAGAAGAACATAATATTTACCACACAGTTGTTTGATAAATACATTTTAATTATGTCAGGTTCTTGGTAACCTCTGATAAGTCGAAGGTAACTACGAATACTTGGAGCCTCCATACTTCAAAACGCAACTTTCCAAGCTCTTAATATTAACTCATGGGCAATAATTAATAGCCTACCAACCAAAAAAAGTCCAGGACCAGATGGATTCACAGCTGAATTCTACCAGAGGTACAAGGAGGAGCTGGTACCAT
>NW_012111142.1:2817659-2818059 GCF_000951035.1 Colobus angolensis palliatus
AAAATATTAACTCATGGTGTTAACCTCTTATACAGAGATAGTAGTCTTTATATAAGAGGTAACACCATGAGTTAATATAGAGACTTATATAGAGTCTTATACAGAGACTTACAGAGTCTTATATAGAGACTGCTATCTTTATATAAGAGGTAAAGAGTCAAATCATTTAATTAACAAAGTGTAATTAACCCCTACAAGAAATGAAGGATGTAAGAATCTCAGAACTGAAAGAGAATTTACAAAGCATCTAATAACTAATACTTTTTTTGTTTTTTGGTGTTTTGTGTGTGTGTTGGTTTTTTCGGGTTTTTTTGTTTTGTTTTGTTTTGTTTTGTTTTGTTTTGTTTTTTGAGACAAGGTCTCACTCTGTTGCCCAGGCAAGAGTGCAATGGTACGATCT
>NW_012111142.1:2819843-2831809 GCF_000951035.1 Colobus angolensis palliatus
GGTAGACCTAGCAACATCATACAAATATATGGATGTGTATATGCCCACATACAGGAGAGGAGACTAAAGTGACTATGAGATTTCAGGTCTAATGTCTAGGAGGATAATGGTTCCATTAACTGAAACAGAACCCAAGTAGAGAAGACTAAGGTGAAGATAGGAAATTCAGTTTGAGATACAGTGATTTTGAGGTATGTAATAAGTAAATATGAATGTTATCATGGTGCCTTTAAGAGGTGACTGGATAATGGGGGTTCTGCCCTCATAAATAAGTTAATTCACTCATGGATTAATGGATTAACAGGTTATCAGAGGAGTGGGACTGGTGGCTTTATAAGAAGAGAAAGTGAGACTTGAGCTAGTGTGTTTAGCTCCTTCACCATGTGATGCCCTGCACCACCTCAGGACTCTGCAGAGTCCCCACCAGCAAGAAGGTCCTCACAAGATGCAGCTCGTCAACCCCAGACTTTTCAGCTTTCATAACTATAAGGAATAAATTCCTTTTTTATATAAATTACCCAGTTTCAGTTATTCTGTTATAAGCAACAAAAGACAGACTATGACAATAGATAAGACCATTTCCAAGGCCCATTATATTAGTTACTCTTGCCAAGAAAAAAATGCATTCATATTACTGAAGCTAGTACTACATGTAATGTAAACACAAAATGTAACATTTATTCATCAAGTATTTGAGTGGTTACTCCTACAAGGCACTGAGGGAGCTACAATGGGCCATGAAACCTAGTTCCTGTCCTCATTAATCTTCCATTCTAATAAGCAAGATGGTTATAACTAACCATAAGGCTGAATGTGGTTATATCTCACAATAGAGATATAAAGTATCATAACTATTAAGAGACGTATTTTCCCCCTTTCCAATGAGAATATTCACACATGAATAATATCACAGGGTAAAATACAACAAGCATTCTTCAAATACAAAGAAGAAGGACTTAAAGAAAAACATAAATCTTTCCATTCTGGTTATAAATACAGGAAAACATTAGACCTATTACTTGGGAATTAAAGTACCCCTAACAATTATGTCTATTGTTAAAGATTAATGCTTGAATTGTATCAGCAGTTAAAAGAAGAGCATTGTTTAAAATGTTCACAAACACAATTGTTTTGGCTTACAAATGGAATCACTCGATGTCACTTTTCTTGCATTCCTAATTTTAAATAATATTACAACTGAAAAAATAGAGCTGCAAGTTTAGAGCCTTACAAGTCTTCAAATTGAATATTCTCCAGCTGATATAAATGTTCTAGAGTTCCCTATAACTATATATTATGATAAAGTTTTAAATTATGTCACTTTAGTAGTTTTACAGATAACTGATTTTACAAAGAGTCTATTAAAAAGTAATTTAGTAGGAACCTAACTATATTTTACATTCATAACATAATCACACAGAAAAAATAATTCAAATAACTTTGAACACCTATTTTGACTATATATACCTTTAGTGATATATTCTAAGAACATAAAATGGCAAAAAAAAAAAATCTTTACTTGGTAAATCTGCTGCTGGAAGCAGTATCAGTCAGTCTACTAATTCCAAAACTATTTTATGTGTGTTGTAGGATAGGTCAGATGAGTAAAAAACAGTGATATAATTGAGAATCAGAATTCTCTCTCTGGGAAAACAGATATATAAACAGGAATTGGAAGGAAGTGATGAGAACTCTGCAGTGTTGAATTTGAATTGAAGGTATCCTATGAACTCATGATTTCTTAAAAAATGTATATGTTGGCCTGGTGCAGTGGCTCATGCCTTTAATACCAGCACTTTGGGAGGCCGAGGCGGGCGGAGTATCAGAGGTCGGGAGTTCGAGACCAGCCTGACCAACACGGAGAGACCCTGTCTCTACTAAAAATACAAAATTAGCTGGGTGTGGTGGTGTATATCTGTGATCCCAGCTACTCGGGAGGCTGAGGCAGGAGAATCGCTTGAACCCGGAGGCAGAGGGTGCGGTGAGCCCAGATCCGCCATTGCATTCCAGCCTGGGCAACAAGGGCAAGACTCTGTCTCAAAAAGAAAAAAAAAAAATGTGTATACGTGTGTCCATTTAAAGGGTCTAAAACCAATGACACCTCAGTAGCAAAGAGCATATTAAATACCCAGATCTTGTTTTTTCTTTTTTTTCTTTTTTTTTTTTTTTTTTGAAATGGAGTCTCACTCTGTCTCCTAGGCTGGAGTGCAGTGGCGCGAACTTGGCTCACTACACGCTCTGCCTCCCGGGTTCCTGCCATTCTCCTGCCTCAGCCTCCCGAGTGGCTGGGACTACAGGTGCCCGCCATCACGCCTGGCTAATTTTTTTTTTTGTATTTTTTAACAGAGACGGGGTTTCACCCTATTAGCCAGGATGGTCTCGATCTCCTTACCTCATGATCCGCCCGCCTCGGCCTCCCAAAGTGCTGGGATTATAGGCGTGGGCCACCACGCCCAGCCCAGATCTTGGTTGCTAAGTATCATTTTCCACTAAAATAAACCAGGATTCTGTGGTAAAATGGCTTATTCCATGTATTGAGCAGGAAATTTACAAGGAGAGGCTGGAACATCTCATTGTGCAAATATGAGTAAGAAAGTGCTCAAACACCAATGTGCAGATATCCAAAGGTCATGGGAACTAGCTTGAAGGATCTACTACTGACCAGATTTGAGATAATTTAATCATCGAAAGGAACGATGGTAGCAAATTATAGCATACTGCATAGCTTTTGAAAGAAAGAATCCTTGGGTACACAGTGATACTAAAATAAAAGAGAAGAGAAAGCTCTTATTTAGAGAAGAGAACCAGGAAATGTATGTAGGAATGACAGAAGTGGGAAATCACTATTTGGCAACCACCAATGCTTTTATCAGTGACCACTAAAATCACTGGATAGGAAAACAAAACCTGCAAAACAGAATATCCACATGACCTCAATTTATCACCCCTACAGATTATTAAATACAAAAGGGAAAATGTACTTTCAGAATATAAAACTCTGGCTAAACTAAGTGATCCAAACTTAATCACCAATCATGGAATAAACCATCATTATGTTAATTGTAATATGATCAAATGGAAAGTTCAAAATATCACCCATGTAATAGTAAAAAACAGACAAAAAAACCCACAATTCTTCAATCTGAAACTAATTGTGAGAAAAAAAATCAGACAAATCAATTTTGTGATGCATTCTACCTGAAGACAAAAAAGAAAAGGTAAAGAGTGTTCTAGATAAAACAGACATATAAGTACGAAATACAATTAATATCTTTAATTGGATTCAGTATTTTTGTAATGCTACAATGACATTACTGGGATATTTGGAAAAATCTAATTGTTGAATATGGACTGTACATTAGACAATATTATCATATCAAGGTTAAATTATTTGGATATGCTAATGGCATTATAGTTATGTAAAATAATGTGCTAGTTCTTATTATGATGATGATGTATTATTATTATTATTATGTATTATTATGTAAATAATGCATGATGAATTATTTGGGGGTAAAGTGTGATGTTTCCACCTTACTTTCAAATAGTTCAGGAAGAAAAAGTGTGTGTGTGTGTGTGTATTTATAGTGAGAGAAAGAGCACTTGTCTAACAGCAAAGAATGAGAGTAAAAGAGGCACAATGTTAACAACTAGTGAATCTAGGTAAAAGGATATACAGGTATTTGTCATGCTACCATTTCAATGTTTTTATAGGTTTGAAAGTAAAAAGAAAAAAATAAGGGAAAAAGGTAGAAGTTAGGTTGATTTTAGAGCAGCTAATCAGACTTCATAAAGCCTAACTACTCTTCACCCTATTCATAAGAGCTAAAAGCGAGTTCAAACTTCGAAAAGGTTTGGCTAAAAATAAAGGTAATAATCCTAACAAACAATAAGTAATCACAGACTATTCGCCCTAAGTTTCCCATCACAGCTGTAAACTACACATAATCTCAGAATTCTGTGAAAGATTAGTTATGTGCTGGTTTATCTGGGACGATAGTGAATAAGCAAAACTATTTTATATATTTTCTCCAAATCTAAATACCAAATAAATTTTTTTCTCAAATTGAGTTTTATTAGTTACAAGGTATCTTAAAATTAAAATGGTGTCACAGGAGTCAAGATGATCTTGGACCCAGTATCACTATAATAGTAATGATAATAAACACTTAAAATCTGTACCAAGTATTTTATTAACCTATGTACATATATCATCTCATTTAATTCTCACAACAATTCTATAAGGCTGGCACTATTATTATCCCCATCTTATAAATTTAAAACACAAAAAGTCTTGGAAAAGCTGTATAACTTCTTCCAGGTCATACTGCTGGTATATAGCATATAGAGACTGTGAATCCAGGCAGTCTGACACCAAAGTCTCTTTTGCTGTATACACTCTACCATTTTACTAAGAAATGTAAAATTTAAACAATAAACTATAAATCACTACTGTTTGGGTTCAATATCTATCAAAAATTACATGAATGAAGCATTTCAGAGAAAAATCAAAAGCATGTAATTTTTCCCTAGTGCATTTATATTTATATATGTACCAAATGAATGAAGTTAGAATTTAACCAGATGCCAGTTTACTGCCAAATCTCAAGTGAAAATAAAGATGACATGTAACTGCATTATTCAGTTACTTATTCATATATATAGTTTAATATATTACAGATAGATTCAAAACAGAGACCAACGTATTTCCAGATGCTTTCATGTAGAACTCCACCCCTGCTCAATCAAGAAAAAATGATACCAAAAAAACATATTTTAGGCATAGCATTACTCAAATATACAAAACTAAAACAATGACAAAAGGGTAAAAAATAACTAAGAAATTAACCTTAAACACTGCTACCACAATAAAAAATACTAACAAACAAAGCATGTTTCCCAGATCTGGTCCTCTTTCAACGTTCTCTACCTCAGTGAACAGTGCAACAATCCTTCCAGTTATATAAGCCAAAAACCTAAGATTAGCCAATATCTTCCTCTACCTCACCTTCCATATCTAATCCATCACCCAGTTCCGCCTCCTGAACACCTCTGGAATCCATCCACTTCTCTCCCTCTTACCACCACCACCTTGTCCAAAATATCATCTTTCAGCTGGGCTACTCCAACAATCTTCTAACTGGCCTCTCCCCATCCCCACTCTTATCCCCTCTGTAATCAGTTCTTCCTCTGTGTAACATCGAGTCCTTTTTTAACAGCATTTACTACAGTTGTAACTTTAAATTTCTTTGACTATTTATGTCTGTCGCCTCTGTTAGACAGTAAATTCTATGAGTGTAAAGACCGTATTTACTCACTACTATACCACTATGGCCTAGAAGAGTGTCTAGTTAATAAATAAATGCTGGCCGGGCGCGGTGGCTCAAGCCTGTAATCCCAGCACTTTGGGAGGCCGAGACGGGCGGATCACGAGGTCAGGAGATCGAGACCACCCTGGCGAACACGGTGAAACCCCGTCTCTACCAAAAAATACAAAAAAAACTAGCCGGGCGAGTTGGCGGCGCCTGTAGTCCCAGCTACTCGGGAGGCTGAGGCAGGAGAATGGCGTGAACCCGGGGGGCGGAGCTTGCAGTGAGCTGAGATCCGGCCACTGTACTCCAGCCTGGGCGACAGAGCGAGACTCCGTCTCAAAAATAAATAAATAAATAAATAAATAAATGCTAAATGATTGAATGCATGTCAAAGATTACAATTTTATTTATAAATAGTCCAAAAAAATTAAAAAGTGCTTTATAAGGCGCACCAATTATTCTATATCACAGATTTTTACTTTTTTTTTTTTTTTGAGACAGGGTCCTAATTTCTACCTACCAATCCCTAAGCACTATTTAAATTCCAGATTAGATCTCATTCTCATGAAACATTCCCTAGTTATCTCTCTTCTCACTTTTAACATACTGAAACACTCCCATAAAATCTAATACATATTGACTATATTTTCTGCTTCCTGAAGGCAAAGTTTACATCTCATACATTCTGCCAGAGTATAAGCTCCCTAAGAGCAGGGACTTTTCTTGTTCACTACTATATTCCGAGCACCTTGAAGAGTGTCTGGTATGTAATAGCTGCTCAGTAAGCATGTGTTGATTTAATTCTCTTTATATATTTCAGGATAGAGCACAAATCCTTGCAGCTGTCGTAGTGGGAAGAGTAGAAAGGAACTGAAGTAAATTCCTTAAATTCTTCAAGTTTCTTTTTTTCATCTGTTAAATGTAAATAATAATAGCTTACTTAGTTGGAATAACTGAGCTAATGCTTTAAAAGCATCTATGCAGAGCTGAGGACAAGAGGATACTCTTACAAATAAATGTTTTGGTGATTTTGTGACAATAGTTAAATAGTAAGTAGTCACTAAATGCCTATTAAATGAATAAAATCTCAGGAGAAATATTAAGAGATTGAGTAATGGCTAGCTTATCTTTTTTTAATAAAAAATTATATGAGTAAATTTATTCTGAAATATATTTCGCCCCAAATCGTAAGCATGGCTGAAACCATTTCAGCATTTTGTGCATTAATTAGGAATAATCCCAATTTAACATTGTACCAATATTAATATTTATATTTTAATGACATGTATAGATCATATTTGACAGCTTAAAAAAGAATGATAGTCTTAGTATAAGAACCTCTTTAGTGCAATAATTGGAGAGAAAACAAGCTGCAAACTCATTTCAGTTACGTGGCTCCCCAGAAAGTCAGAAAATTTCTGCCTTTTTATAAAACATTCGTGAACAGAATACGATGCTGTTCACCAGAACTATCAAAATGTCTAGAAATAATTCACAACCAATCACCATAAATACATTTTTTCACATACTTGAATCCTATTTTAAAGAAAAAGAGCATTAATTAAATTGCTTTTAATGACTTTTTGCTAAATTATACAATTCCTTAGATTGGCCACTTTTTGACATGCGGTTCTAAAAATTTTATAGCGAATGAACTGATAATTCAATATAGCCTCAGATTATTGGACTAACTAGAAACTCTCCCCTGTTCAAAGAAGAACTTTATCAATTTGAAACTCAGAAAATACATAGACTTTACTTTTCAAAGCCTTTCCAATCCCTCTGGGTACTCTCAATGGTTCATAATCTAATTACAAGTCACAAGCAAGCAAGAAAGATCATTCCCTTGTCTCTTTCTGCCATCAACTGACGCAAAATCACTGCCAAAAACCCACTGGGGACATATGGTCCAAGCAGAAAAATGTAAGAAAACTCCTAAGTAATTCGGATATAAAAAGATGTAAGACGAGGTATTCTTCTCCAACTATAGGGTAGCAGTGAGCCCCATGTGGGTAAATAACCAATACAAAACGAAAAGGTAAGCCAAAGAAATCATAAGAAATATAAACTCAATAAGCAGTGATGCTGAGTTGACCGCTGAAAGTTCTCATATATGAACACAGTCATTATATGTAAGAATTTATTCTACACCTCCAACCTCAAAAGCCCTTAGATGCGGGTAGGGTTGGGAAGCGTTCACGGTGAGCGTGAACCAAATAAAGTGAATGAACGTTAGTATTTAGATAGAAAGGCATTAATATATGCAAGGTAGTGTGTTATGGCTTGAAGCAGTAACAAGCACCAAAAAGGGAGAAAGAGGCTAGAAATGAGAACAGAGAGATAGTGGGGATCCAGTTATTATTATTTGCCTTTTTTTATTTTTTAAACGAAGAGAAACAGGGACGACAGAGCACTGGCATGAGGAGGGATCAAATGGATGCGATAGATCAGGGGAAAGGGTCTTGCCTGCAACATCTAAGAAAACGATAAGAAAAGGAGGAACAGCTGCCCACAGTTAGGCTTACGGTTTATCTCTGGAACCCAGGACAGAGCGAGGAAGAGTCAGAAGACAAATGACACTACAAAGGAGAGACAAGGGAGGCGCCAAAACCCTCAGAGAACCCAGATGGCTGGCCACAGGGTCTTCACTGAAGGCGGACTCCCCAAGAAACCCGGTCATTCGGAGACCAGAGACACTAAGTCCCAAACTTCTCGACTCCTCTAGCCTCAAGCCGATCCCTCACCGAAATAGAAGGACTGGAGAACTGTAAATGTGCAGGAGCCACCAACCCGGGAAATGCTCCAGCTCTAGCAGCAGCCGCCACAAAAGCAGCCCGCACACAAGCAGACGTTCCGACCTCAGCGCCGCAGCTACAGGTACTTTTAGTACCCCGGCCACCGTAGTAAGAGGAACCGCCTCCGCGTCAAATCCATCAGATCAGCCACTTCCGGGATACGAAAGCTGTGCGATTGGCAGTAGCGATAGCAGCGGCGTAGAGGCCTTTGCTATGCTTACTTTATCCATCTCTTTTTCCCACCTGTTCGCCACCCCAAGCTGCTAATCCACCACCAGTGCAGCTAAGCGAAGAACCAGGAGAAAGTATCCATCTGTGGGCATTGTCACTCTGATAGACAAACCACATTACGGCTGCCATAAATTCCTGTTGAGCACTTGGACTTCAACTACCAGCAGGCCATGCAGCATCACTCCCTTGCCTCTGGCGCAGGAACTGCAAGATCCAGCATGCATTGCGCTTCCTCGCACTCAGGACCAAGATAAGAGCCTAACCAAGCCTCACATTGATTTAAAAAAAAAAAAAAAAAAAAAAGGCCAGGATGCCTTCTTATCCTGTTGTGAAGGAACTCTAAGCCAAGCCATAATTAGGACTGTAGGTTACTTATAAAACATCAAGGCATATGTGCACTTATTTTCCATATTCAGGTTATTTTCAAGCATTAAAACACGAGACAGCCGGGCGCGGTGGCTCGCGTCTGTAATCCCAGCACTTTGGTGAAAGCCCGTCTCTATTAAAAAAGTTAAAAAATTAGCCGGGCGTGGCGGCGGGCGCTTGTAATTCCAACTATTCGGGAGCCTGAGGCAGGAGAATTGCTTGAATCAGGGAGGCAAAGATTGCAGTGAGCAGAGATTCCGCCACTGCACTCCAGCCTGGGCGACAGAGCGAGGCTTTGTTTAAAAAAAAAAAAAAAGAAAGAAAGAAAGAAAGAAAGAAAAAAGGACGGTCTGAAGATGCTTTTTATAACCTGTACATTTCTGGCCAGGCGCGGTGGCTGTAATCCCAGCACTTTGGGAGGCCGAGGCGGGCGGATCACTTGAGCCCAGGAATTCGAGAACAGCCTGGCCAACAGGGTTAAACCCCGTCTCTACTAAAAATATAAAAAATTAGCGGGGCGTGGTGGGTGGCGCCTGTAGTCCCAACTATTCAGGAGGCTGAGGCAGGAGAATCACATGAACCCGGGAGGCGGAGTTTTCAGTGAGCCGAGATCGCCCATCTGCACTCCAGCCTGGGCCACAGAGCGAAACCCTGTCTCAAAAAAAAATAAAATAAAATAAAAGTAAAAATAAATAAATAAAATGGAAATTTTTATCTTCACTCCTAAATGATGTCAAGAGAAATACTGTTACTGTAAAATGTAATCCTATGCCGTTTTACAGTACCGCAGATTTTGTTGGAGCAAGGACTACCAGGCATGCTTCTGAATTACATAGGAAATTATAGTAAAAACTATGAAGTCTATACCACCGGACTATGAAACCACATGGGAATGAAAACTTTCAAGAATGAAGAATTGAAAAGTTCAAAATTAAACTTGAAATTTTTTCAATTTTGTAATAGATTTGGTGGTTTAAATTTTTTTTTATTCTCACAAAAACAGGTAGCTGGATCTATTTATTTTTTAGTCATGTACTTGGACAACTAAATAACAAAACAGCAAAGGGTATGATAAAATCACAAATGGCACACTTACTAGAGTGAGAAAACAAAGTAGTTTTATTGCATGATTCCATTGCCTGTGGTTTCATGTTTCGAAATCCCCAAACTCTGTTCTGATTTTTTTTTAGGAGAGAGAGCATGCATCTAACAAGCTGTTTAGATGCCTTTTTGTAACTTTCATAAAGACCGGGATTACAAGAATGCGTATATTTTATTTCTGGTATTGTGCATTAACAGGCCATGAGAAACAATGCTTGCATTCTTAAGATAACTATATAATTATACAAAAGTAAATTGTGTGTATACTACACACTTGGGTTTTCTGTAGGTTTACCACAACAAATTTTAATTGGTTAGAAAAAAAGGAGTAGAGTACCTTTCCTTTTTACAACTTCACACAGAAGTCACAGGAGGAAACTATATTCTGCAACACTGACATGGCATCAGCTATCATACAAACTGCTTTCCAACTCTAGTGCGTTAAATTATGCAGCGCTAGCAAGTAAATATTTAAAATCTATGAGCATGGAAAATAATCTGCTGTTTTCCATGCTCATGCACCGAAGCAATATGAATGCAGTGAGAGAGGACATTTCCATTGGAATGATTCAAAGGTAATGTTGATAAACTATAATTAGGTGATCTGATATTCATAGGTGTTTGCTGTAAATAAACACAAAACTGCATCCACTTATTAGAGATGTTATTAAGGAAGCTTTAAAAATATGCTAAATATTTGATACACATATTTCTAAAGTCGTTTCCATGATCAATTGTGTAAATGAACATGAGAGTTTAAAGAGTACATAATTTATGTAATCGACTTTATGTTTTTTAAAGAGATTCTTACAGCTGCAGCACTCAGAGAGAACATTCTATCCTCTAAATGTGTCTTCACATTCCAGTTCAGCCAATTGCCAACCATGCAAGAGTTAAAACTGGAGAAGCTGTTCATTTTAGTTCAACAAAAATAAAATGAGTGCTACTAAGGGCAAGCCACTCTGTCTGGGCACTATAAGCTGTTTATGAAACACTGGTAGTTTTGAAAATTAGTTAAGATTTAAAGGGAAATTAAAAGCATACGTGAGCTTCATCAGAATAGAAAACAAAGTACAATATGTATAACGCTGACTTTTAATAATCATCACACATTTGGTTAATTGAAACTTATAATAGCTAATATACCTTCTTAAAGGCAGGATCTGCATCTTGAACATCTGTGTCCCTCCCAGCTCTATACACAGTACTTTGTGCAGAGTAACTGACTCTCAATAAGTGTTTGTGGAAGTTCACAGTGATGACTAGGCCGGGTGCAGTGGCTCATGCTTGTAACCTCAGTACTTTGGGAGGCCGAAGCAGGCGGATAACTTGAGATCAGGAGTTCAAGACCAGCCTGGACAACGTGGTGAAACCCCGTCTCTACTAAAAATACAAGAAAAAATAGCCAGGCATGGTGGCATGCGCCTATAATCCCAGCTACTCAGGAGACGGAGGCAGAAGAATCCCTTGAACCCGGGAGGCAGAGTGATCTGAGATTATGCCACTGCACTCCAACCTGGGCAACAGAGCATGACTCTGTCTCAAAAATAAAAAAAAAATTCACAGTGATGACTGAGGCCCTGAAACTCCCTTTCCATGAATACTGTGTAGTTTTAATGTAAGCGGTTTCTAACACTAGTATTTTATTTTTTATTAGTAATTCAAGTTGTATAATAAAGTAACTATTAAAACCAGAATAATTAACCAGAATGTCACATTCACTAATCATGAAAGCAACAATTTATATATATATGTGTATATATATATACACACACACACAAATACATACTGCTTAGTATGTGTATATGTGTGTGTGTACTTGGTGTGTATGTGTGTGTGTGTGTACTTATATATATAAAATACATTTATAATATATAGGTAACATTTATGTTAAGAGTCAAGCCCTTTCTAAAATGTCATCATATTCCAGGCATATACTTTGAAAGTATACCAACCATTCTAATAGCATTGATTGTGAGGCAGCTCCAGATTTTTGTTAGGAAACTTTTACTTCTTAACTTCTATCAAGTGTATTTCTTATCCATCTCCTTCCTGGACCAGGAAAAGATGAAGATTCTATTAAACAAATGTATACCATGAATTCTTCATTGGGAATATTATGTTAGGCGACACTGAACTCAGCCTTGATGGAATGAATACC
>NW_012111142.1:2831859-2837158 GCF_000951035.1 Colobus angolensis palliatus
CACACACACACACACACACAAATCAACTGGGTGCAGTGGCTCACACCTGTAATTCCAGCCCTTTGGGAGGCCAAAGTGGGAGGATCACTTGAGGCCAGGACTTCAAGACCAGCCTGGGCAATAGAATGAGACCTCATCCCTACAAAAAATTTTAAAATTAGCTGGACCTAGTAGTACAAGCCTGTAGTCACAGCTACTTGGCAGGCTGAGGCAGGAGGATCACTTGAGTCCAGGAGTCCGAGGCTGCAGTAAGCTATGATCGCACCACTGCACTGAAGCCTGGGTGACAAAGCAAGAGCTTGTCTCTAAAATAATAAAAAACAAACAAAAAATTGGAAGAAAAAAAGCAGTGCATGTCAAAACCATGCAATGACAGAAGAATGTTCTCTTCAACAAATGGTGATGGGACAAATGAAGTTGGACTCCTACCTCACACAATATACAAAAATTGAATTAAAATAGATCAAATACATAAATATAAGAGTTAAAATGATAGAACTTTTAGAAGAAAACATACAAGTAAATCTTCATGGCCTCAATTTGGTAATGGCTTCTTAGGTATGATACCAAAACAACCAAGAAAGAAAAAATACATAGGCCAGGCATGGTGGCTCACATCTGTAATCCTCACACTCTGGGAGGCCAAGGTGGGAAGACCGCTTGAGCCCAGGAGTTTGAGATTAACCTGGGCAACATAGCAAGACTCTCTCTCTACAAATTTTTTTTAAAAATTAGCTGGGCATGCTGGTATATGCCTGTAGTTCCAGCTACTCGGGAGGCTGAGGCAGGATGATGGCCTGAGCCCAGGAGTTTGAGTCTGCAGTGAGCTATGATCAACACTGCACTCCAGCCTGGGTGACAGTGCAAGACCCTGTCTCAAAAAAAAAAAAAAGAGAAAAGAAAAGAAAACTTGGTGAAAACCCTTCCTCTTTTCCAAGTAACCTTATTTCTATCCCCTCTCTTACATCTTCAAACTCTTTCTCTCTCTCTCTCAACTATGCTCCCTTTACTTCAGCAAACAAACATGCACAGAATCACCATAATTGTGAGAGCACCTTCAGTGGACTCAGCTTTCCTGCTAAATGCAGTCACTCCCAATGCCCAGGCTGGAGTGCAGTGGTACGATCACAGCTCGCTGCAGCCTCGACTTCCCAGGCTCAGGTGGTTCTCCCACCTCAGCCTCCTGAGTAGCTGAGACTACAGGTACACACCACCAAACCCAGCTAATTTTTTGTATTGTTTTGTAGAGAAGGGGTTTCGCCATGTTGCCCAGGCTGGTCTTGAGCTCCTGGGCTCAAGAGATCCTCCTGCCTCAGCCTCCCAAAGTGCTGGGATTACAGGCATGAGCCACTGCACCTGGTCTGGTCTAGTCTATCTTCTCTTTTGCCTTTCATAGCCACACTTCATCAAGTGCTACGAAGTAAATCTTAGCCTTCATGCAGCATGGGATCGCTTCACAGCAACTAGTATTTACTAAACACCCACAACTATGCTGGAAATATAGACAGAATTCGGTAAGGAGCTTATGGTCCCTCAATACAATGTGATAAATGTTATGATAAAAGTAAGGACAAGATATTAAGAGAAAGAGGAAGGTCACTTACTCTCAAATTGAGTGAGGACCCTAGAGGAGGAAGTTCCCAAGATGATTTAAATGACAAAAATAAGAATTAACTAGCTGTAGAAGAGGGAGGTTCAGCCAGATTAGGACAACCTGTAAATTTATTATAGCTGGAACATGAGAGTGGGGTGAATAGTATGATATAAGTCTGGAAAGACAAACTGGAGCTATTTCACAAAAAGACTTTGTAGGCCAGGCGAGATAGCTCACACCCATAACCCCAGCACTTTGGGAGGCCAATGTGGGTGGATCACCTGAGGTCAGGAGTTCAAGACCAGCCTGGCCAACATGGTGAAACCCCGTCTCTGCTAAAAATACAAAAATTAGCCGGGTGTACTGGTGGGCACTTGGAAGTCCCAGCTACTCGGGAGGCTGAGGCAGGAGAATTGCTTGAACCTGCGAGGAGGAGGAGGCTGCAGTGAGCCGAGACTGCACCACTGCACTCCCACCTGGGTGACAGAGGGAGACTACATCTCAAAAAAATAAAAAATAAATTTAAAAAAAGACTGTATACTATGATAAGGATCTTAGACTTTAACCTAAATATAAAGAGAACCATTTACGAGTGACATAACTAGATTGCATTTTAATCTGTTATTTGCTGTATGAAGAATGGATTGGGCTGGCAAGACCAATTAGGAGATTGTTTTCATAATTCAGTTTTTTACAATGAGAGATCTGAAATAAAGTAGTCTAGGGACCGAAAGGTATTATATCTTTCCTCCCCGCCATAGGAGTCATGGCCAACACTCCTGTGACAAAAGACAGGTTAACAAAAGAAAAGCATTACAAATTTATTTAATCAAAGTTTTATGTGACATGGGACCCTTCTGAAATGAAGACCCAAAAACCCAGGGAAAACTTCCCCTTTTTATGCTTAGATTTGATGAAGAGTGGACAGCCATGGAGAAATGCAATTAGACAAAAAGGAAATGATCTAATAGTAATTGAGTGGGGAAACCCAGTAGAGCCTGACTGTTCAGATTCTTCCTGCCCTCTTTGAGTGACATTCTTCCCTCCTGGGTACAGGTCAGGACTCCTTCTGGAATGTGGCTCTTATGATTTACTTTCAGTCAAGGTAGGTCAGAGAATTCCTTTCAGGCCAGCTCCTACACTGAAAGGTGGGGAAAGATTAGAGTAGTATTTCCAGATTTTATGGCAGACTGTCGGGGAAAGGAATGCTAGTTCCTATGACCTGCCTTGGGGAAAAGGAATTCTAGTTTCTATGGCCTTCCTTGGGGAGAAAGGCAAGCAGGAGAAAGAAGAGCAGGAGAAGGTCAGAAAGAGATTTTGCTTCTGAACCCTTCCAACATTCTTCAAAGTACTCAGCATGCCAAAGTGTCATTGTTTGGGGTGTTATCTTCCAAGCCCCAACAGCAGGGATAAGAGAAGAGTGAAATACTGACCAAAAATATTAAGATAATAGAATCCAGCGGAAGTGTGAGTTAAAAAAGGAATCAAGGGAGACTCCCACATTTCTGGCTTTTCAATTTTCCACATGTTGAGTTAACGGAATGCTTAAGAGTTGTCCATATAGCTATGCCCAAGAGATAGTTAGATACAGGGCTCAAGGGGAAGATTTGAGCTGAATATATAGCCTCGTAAGTCATCCACTTTAGAGGATAACTGAAACCATGAGCATAGATAAGATTATAAGCCATGTAGATGGGGATATGAGCTAGTAACCAGGAAGTCAATAGGTGATAACACAGGTAGAGTGGAGAATGACATACACAAATGTCATGGAGTCCTTCAGAGGAATGGGATTTTAACGTAAGAGCAGAGGAGTACTGGTTCAGATGCAGCACTGGAGAATGAAAAGAGAGCTGAACTGAGCCATTGACCCAGTATTCTGAATGAATGAGACCAAAAAACACAAAAAGCATAAATTCAAGGTTGCAGGGGAACAACATTTTCAGGGAAAGTTGGCATTCATTAAGACCAGGAAGCAAAGCAATAATTCTGAGGAAAATGAGGATGGAGCAGATTAGAACATCAAATAAGGAATGGAGAGATTTAAAAGGAAAAAAATATCAGGAGACTGGATCGTAGGAAAGGCACAGGTGACAAAGAAAAAGAAAGATGATGAGCAAGAGGACAGAATATGAAGTATTATTCACCAGTCGTGGCTTCAAAACAGAAATCCTATATAAATCTGAGGTTCACCCTAGCCTGATGAATGGTACAGCACGGATAAACTTTGAGCATTTTGTTAAGTGAAATAAGCCAGCTATGAAAAGACAAATACTGCATGATTCCACCTGTATGAGGTACCTAGCATAGTAAAATTTATAGAGACAGAAAGTAGAATGGTGGTTGTCAGGGGCTGGAGGGAGTGGAGAATGAGGAGTTAGTGTTTAATGGGTACAGGGTTTCCAATTTGTATGATGAAAAGAGTTCTAGAAATGGATAGTGGTGATGGCTGCATATGAATGTACTTAAATGCTACTGAACTATACACTTAGAAATGATTGCAGCATTGGGAGGCCGAGGCAGGTGGATCTCAAGGTCAGGAGTTTGAGACCAGCCTGGCCAATATGGTGAAACCCCATCTGTAATAAAAATACAAAAATTAGCCAGGTGTGTGGCAGGCACCTATAGTCCCAGCTACTTGGGAGGCTGAGGCAGGAGAATCAATTGAACCCAGGAGGCAGAGGTTGCAGTGAGCCGAGATCGTGCCACTGCACTCCAGCCTTGGTGACAGAACAAAACTCCATCTCAAAAAAAAAAAAATGATTACAACAGTAAGCTTGATGTTATGTGTATTTTACTACACATGCGCGCGCACACACACACACACACACAAATCAACTGGGTGCAGTGGCTCACACCTGTAATTCCAGCCCTTTGGGAGGCCAAAGTGGGAGGATCACTTGAGGCCAGGACTTCAAGACCAGCCTGGGCAATAGAATGAGACCTCATCCCTACAAAAAATTTTAAAATTAGCTGGACCTAGTAGTACAAGCCTGTAGTCACAGCTACTTGGCAGGCTGAGGCAGGAGGATCACTTGAGTCCAGGAGTCCGAGGCTGCAGTAAGCTATGATCGCACCACTGCACTGAAGCCTGGGTGACAAAGCAAGAGCTTGTCTCTAAAATAATAAAAAACAAACAAAAAATTGGAAGAAAAAAAGCAGTGCATGTCAAAACCATGCAATGACAGAAGAATGTTCTCTTCAACAAATGGTGATGGGACAAATGAAGTTGGACTCCTACCTCACACAATATACAAAAATTGAATTAAAATAGATCAAATACATAAATATAAGAGTTAAAATGATAGAACTTTTAGAAGAAAACATACAAGTAAATCTTCATGGCCTCAATTTGGTAATGGCTTCTTAGGTATGATACCAAAACAACCAAGAAAGAAAAAATACATAGGCCAGGCATGGTGGCTCACATCTGTAATCCTCACACTCTGGGAGGCCAAGGTGGGAAGACCGCTTGAGCCCAGGAGTTTGAGATTAACCTGGGCAACATAGCAAGACTCTCTCTCTACAAATTTTTTTTAAAAATTAGCTGGGCATGCTGGTATATGCCTGTAGTTCCAGCTACTCGGGAGGCTGAGGCAGGATGATGGCCTGAGCCCAGGAGTTTGAGTCTGCAGTGAGCTATGATCAACACTGCACTCCAGCCTGGGTGACAGTGCAAGACCCTGTCTCAAAAAAAAAAAAAAA
>NW_012111142.1:2837208-2841812 GCF_000951035.1 Colobus angolensis palliatus
AAAAAAAAAAAAAAAAAGAAAGAAGGAAAAATAAATAAATTGGACTTCCTCAAACTAAAAATGTTCACGCATCAAAGGACAGTGAAAAGAAAACTCACAGAATTGGAAAAAAATATTTGCAAATTATGTATCTGATAAGGATCTAATATTCAGCATAAAGAACTCTTACAGCTCAACAACAAAAAGATAGCAACCCAATTAGAAAACAGGCAAAGGACTTGAATAGACATTTCTCCAAATGAGACATACAGATGGCCATTAAGCACATGAAAAGATGCTCAACATCACTAATCAACAGGGAAATAAAAATCAAAACCTCATCATGATACCACTCTTGTTCTAAGAATATAGATGTTGAATATGTTGTGGGAAAGTTGGTGCAACCACAGGAGAAGAGGACAAGGCTTCAAAGGAAGTGTATCATACTCACAAGTCCCAGAGGGGAGGGTGGTCCCTGCCTGTCCCACAGGACAATGTGAGAAGTACTAGGTTTGGACCAGGTAGCAGAAGACAAGAGCAAGGGGAAAATCTAGGTCAGAGTCTTTTTGGAGTTTCCATGGTAAAGACAAAGCAAGGCAGAGTAAACAGTTTAGGATTGGCTAGTTTGAATAATTCCAGGAGGCTATGGGCTATAGGAGTTATCTCCAGTTGCCTGGTACCTGGCTCTGGGACATTCAGGACAAGGGAATATTGGCTTGGGTGTGACAATTAGATAAGGAGATGGGTGATATGGTGAATAGATGCTGGACTGGTTGGTTTGTGTGAAAGGCATACTCCTAGGCAAGTTGTTATTATCTTTAGGAATTAGTTAGTCTGAGAAGGCTAATCTCTCCCAGAGTCAGTAAGGCTCTCAAATACCAGAACATCATGAATACAGAACATAGGAAAATAGAGTTAAAATAACAATGACCCTGTATAGATGCCAAATAGAAAAGTATAGAATCAAAGAAAATGCAGTTAGAACGTATTAGGATGGCTATAATAAAAAACTGAAAAATAGGAAGTGTTGGCAAGGATAAGATGAAATGAGAACCCTCATACATTGCTGATAAGAATATTTAATGGTGCAGTCATTGTGGAAAACAGTTTGGACATTTCTCAAAAAGAGTTACCTCAACAGAGTTACCATATAGCCTAACAATTCCACTTCTAAACATATTCCCAAAAGGATTGAAAACAGAGACTCAAACAGATTCTCATATGCCAGTGTTCATTGCAGCATTATTCACAATATCTGAAAACTGGAAATAACCCAAATGTCCATCAACAAATGAATGGATAAACAAAATGTCATTTACCTATACAAAGAATATTATTCGGCTACGAAAAGGGATAAAGTACAGATACAACATGAGTGAACCTTTAAAGGGAAAGAAGACAGCTAAGGGAAAGGTAACGGAAAGAAGCTAAGGAAAAGAAGACAGCTACAAAAGGCAACATATTGTAAGATCCAATGTATATGAAATATACAGAATTGGCAAATCCATAGAGATAGAAAGCAGATTCATGTTTTCTGGGGCCTGGAGGAGGGGCAAATGAAGAACGACTGCATAGTGGTCATGGAGTTTCTTTTTGGGGTGATGAGAACACACTGTGGAAGCTTTGTTCTTTCACTTTTTGCAATAAATCCTGCTGCTACTCACTCTTTGGGTTCATGCTGCTTATATGCGCTGTAACACCAGGAAGGTCTGCAGCTTCACTCCTGACAGCAAGACCATGAACCCACCAGAAGGAAGAAGCTCCAGACACATCTGAATGTCTGAAGGAAGGAACAAACTCCAGACACACCATCTTTAAGAACTGTAACACTCACCGCAAGGGTCCGCGGGTTCATTCTTGAAGTCAGTGAGACCAAGAACCCACCAATTCCAGATACACTATGAGGAGAGACTTCTGCTTGAGAAAAGGAGAGGGAAGAATAGACTGGGCTTTGCTTGCACCTTAGGTAACAGTTTGGCCACAGCGGGGAAGAGTACTAAGTGGGCATTTGGGGTCCTTGATTCCAGGCCTTGGCTTGTGGACAGCATTTTTGGACCTATCCTGGGCCAGAAAGTGGCCCGCTGTCCTGAAGGGTGAGTCCTAGGCCTGGCAGCACTCACTACAAACTGACCGAAGAGCCCTTGAGCCTTAAAGGAACATTGGGAGTACCCTGGATTAGTCCCATGGGCCTGTGGTGGTGGTGGACATGGGTAGAGACTCCTCTGCCTCAAGAAAGGGGAGGGAAAAATGGAAAAGACTTTGTCTTGTGGTTTCAGTGTCAGTTTAGCTGCAGTAGAATAGAGTACCAGGTAGATTTTTAAGGTTTCCAGCTCTGGGCCCTAGCTCCCAGAAAGCATTTCTGGACCTGTGTATGGTGGAACTAGCTGCCCTGAAGGGAATGACACCAGACTGGCTGGCTTCACCACCTGCTGATTGTAGAACCTAGGGTTGTGACCAGACATAGGCAGCATCCAGATACTTGTTACAGCATGTTTTAGGCAAGACCCAATCCTGTGCTGGTTTCAGTTCTGATCCAGCATAGTCCTAGCTGTGGTGGCCACAGGGGTGCTATGTCACCCTTTCCCCAGCTCCAGGCATCTCAGCACAAAGAGAAATATCCTATTTGTTTGGGAGAAGGTAAGGAAAGAGAAGAGGAGTCCCTGCCTGGTAATCCAGAGAATTCTTCCAGATCCTATCCAAGACCACCAAGGTGGCACATCTATGAGTCTGCAAGAACCACAGCATTACCGGGCTTGGGGTACCACCTAATGCTGAAGGGGTGGCCTGCCCCTCCACACCTGTGGGTACTTCTCGCTAGGTGGAATGAGAGACTTGAGAAAAGAAATAAAGACACAGAGACAAAGTATAGAGAAAGAAAAGCAGGGCCCCAGGGGACCAGTGCTGTGCTTACAGAGGACTCACACTGGCACCGGCCTCTGAGTTCCCTTAGTATTTATTGATAATTATCTTTACCATCAAAAAGATAAGGGAGTGGCTGGAAAATAGGATCATTGTAGGGAGGAAATCAGCAGTAAGACATATGAACAAAAATCCTTGTAACATGAATAAGTTTAAAGGAAAATGCTGTGCCTTGAGATGCATATGTGAACATCTCCATAAACCTTTTAGCAGTATTGCTCCAGCAAGCCCCACCTTATTCCTAAAGGTGGTTTTCTCCTTACTCAGTAAATAAATCATTGCCCAGGGAGGGGCAGGAGACAAATGTTTTTCTCTTTTTTGAGATTTAAGAGAATGGTGATGACCTTTAACCACAAGCAGCCTTTAGGCACTTGTTTAACAAAGCACATTCTGCACAGCCCAAAATCCTTTTAACCTTAAGTCACCACACCACATGTCTCTTGCAAGGACAAAGTTGGGGATAGGGTCACAGATTAACAGCATCTCAAATACAGAACTAAATGGAGTGTCTTATGTCTACTTCCTTCTATATAGACACAGTAACAGGCTGATCTCTTTCTTTTCCCCACATAATGCAGATATGGCTACAGTGATTACAACACTTTTAAATAATTTTTAAATACCTGAAAAGCCATCCCAAAAAGGACTGGTACAGACAAGCCCAAACTGCAAAGACTGTAATAAATACCTAACTCTTCAATGCCCGGATGATGACAAACATCCACAAGAATCAAGACCATCCAGGAAAACATTACCTCACCAAATGAACTAAATAAGGCACCCAGGGCCAATTCCAGAGAGACAGAGATGTGTGACCTTTCAGACAGAGAATTCAAAATAGCTGTTTTGAGGAAACTCAAATCCAACATAACAGAAGGAATTTATAATCCTATCACATACATTTAACAAAGAAATTGAAATGATTAAAAAGAATCAAAAAAATTCTAGAGTTGAAAAATATAACTGACATACTGAAGAATGCATCAGAGTCTCAGTAGCAGAATTGATCAAGTAGAAGAAAGCATTAGTGAGGTTGAAGATAGCTCATTAGTTGTGAAAATACAGTCAGAGGGGATAAAAGAAAAAAGAATGAAGCACAGCCTACAAGATCTAGAAAATAGCCTCAAAAGGACAAATCTAAGAGTTATTGGCCCTAAAGAGGAGATAGACAGATTGGGGTAAAAAGTTTATTCAAAGGGACAATAACAGAGAACTTCCTAAACCCAGAAAAAGCTCTCAATATTCAAGTACAAGAAGGTTATAGAACACCAAAGAGATTTAATCCAAAGAAGACTACCTCAAGGCATTTAATAATCAAACTCCCAAAGGTCAATGATAAAGAAAGAATTCTAAAAGCAGCAAGAGAAAAAAAAGAATAACATACAATGGAGTTCGAATACTTCTGGCAGTACGCTTTTCAGTGGAAACCTTACAGGCCAGGAGACAATGGCATGATATATTTAAAGTGCTGAAAGAATAGTATAGAATTCCCTTGAATAGTATATCTGATGAAAATATGCTTCAAACATGAGGGACAAATGAAGACTTTCCCAGATGAACAAAAGCTGAGCGATTTCATCAACATCAGACCTGTCCTGTAAAAAACGCTAGAGTCCTATAGTCCCATCATCAGATCTGTCCTATAAGAAACTTTCGCCGGGCGCGGTGGCTCAAGCCTGTAATCCCAGCACTTTGGGAGGCTGAGA
>NW_012111142.1:2843628-2850037 GCF_000951035.1 Colobus angolensis palliatus
TCCAGCAATCCCACTCTTAGGTATATACCACAAAAAATGGAAATCAGTGTATCAAAGAGATATCTGCACTGCCATGTTTATTGCAGAACTATTCACTACAGCCAAGATTTGGAAGCAACCTTCATCAACAGATGAATGGATAAAGAAAATGTGGTACATATATACAATGGAATACTATTCAGCCATTAAATAAAGGAAAGAGATCCTGTTATTTGCAACAACATGGATGGAACCTGAGGTCATTATGTTAACTGAATAAGCCAGGGACAGAAAGACGAACTTTGCATGTTCTCATGCAAAGTTCTACTTGTGGGAGCTAAAAATTAAAACAACTGAACTCATGAAGATAGAGAGTAGAATGATGGTTACTGGAAGCTAGGAGGTTGAGGAGAAACTGGGGATGATTGATGGGTAAAAAAAAAAAATAGAAAGAATGAATAAGATGTAGTATTTGATAGTACAACAGGGTGACTATATAGTCAATAATAATTTAATTTTTTTTTTCTGAGACGGAGTCTTGCTTGTCACGCAGGCTGGAGTGCAGTGGCACGATCTCAGTTCACTGCACCCTCTGCCTCCCAGGTTCAAGCAGTCTCTCACCTCAGCCTCCCGAGTAGCTGGGATTACACGATACCTGGCTATTTTTTGTGTTTTTAGTAGAGATGGGTCTTCACCATGTTGGCCAGACTGGTCTTAAACTCCTGACCTCTAGTGATCTGCCCACCTCGGCCTCCCAAAGTGCTGGGATTACAGGAGTGAGTCACCATGGCCAGCCTAATTGCACATTTAAAAATAATTAGAAGAGTATAATTGGATTATTTGTAACTAAGGAATAAATGCTTAAGGTGATGGATACCCCATTTCCCCTGATGTGAATATTACACATTGTATACCTGTATCAAAATATCCCATATACCCCATAAATATATACAGCTACTAGGTACCCACAACAATTAAAAATAAAAAAATTAAAATTAAAAAAATAATGAATTTCATGTTATGTGTAATCATGTTATGTGCATTTTTAAAAAAACTGCACCAAAAAATAAAGTCCATCTGATGCTGGACATTTTGGATCTGAATGTGACACCTGGAAGAAGAGGTACCAAAAGGATAAAATGACATAATGTATGTAAAAGCTTCAAGCACACACAGCTACATAGGCAATACATAATATCTATTATTATTCTGAAGTAAATTAATATTAATCTATAGGTATTTGGGTTTGTGACACAACAGAACAGCTGTAAGTCTCTAAAATAAGAAAATGCTGTTGCAGAAAAGTCGATGATGGTCTAGGCAATCTGTTTCAATACTGAGAAAGGAAAACTGCAGTCATTAGCTTACTTATAATCATTTAATTAATGCTTCTTATTATGATTCTCTGTTTTAAAACAATAGATGTTAATGTTGGCATTTTAGATGATTTTATTTTAAATAGGATCAATAATGCTAACAAGAAATTCCATGTAAGTCTACACACAAGACTGTTATCTTTATGAAGTAAGAGTATTATAGCTCAGTAAAGTTTCAGTCTTTTGCAAAGAATAAAGATTGGATGAATAAAACTAATTTTTTATTTTTATTTAAAACAATAGTATTAAAAAGGGTTATCTTGGGCCGGGCCCGGTGGCTCATACCTGTAATACCAGCACTTTGGGAGGCCGAGGCGGGTGATCACTTGAGGTCAGGAGTTCAAGATCAGCCTGGCCAACATGGTGAAACTTCACCTCCACTAAAATCATTAATACAGGCGAATGACTAAATGAATTATAACACACCAATAGAATACAATGCAAACAATTACAATCACATTGTAGAAACACAGTTATTAATGTGGAAAATGTCCAAAACATATTGCCAATTAAAATAATTAAGCTATAATATTGTATGTTTGCTATAAAATATATTATGTATATGTATACACACACACATATATATAAGGATTATAGCATTATGACTTTCAGTTTATGTTTACTTTGTGATTTTTCTGTTTTGATTTCTACACTGATTAAAATTGGCAATATCTGTAGAAGATATTCCCTGTATTAATGATTTAAGTAGTTTCCAAATTTGTGATTTAATAAATACTGCTATCCTGTATGTCTTTGTTTATGTATGTTTTACTATAATTGTTTATTTCCCTAGAATAAATTTCTACAAGTGCTGTACTTAGGGAATGTCATCTGATTTTTAGACTCTTATACATATTGTCTTCTGACGCTTAAGAAACTTTGATTAATTTATATTGTATCCATTGATGTAAGAGTATCTGTTTCCCTATTCTTTCTCCAACACTGAAGTATTAACATCAGTCTTAAATTTTGCCACTCTCATGGGTCTGAAGTAGTATCTAATATTAATGATCATTTCTTTAGGGACTGTTTAGGTCTTAAGCATCTCTTTATCCTTCCAATACTGTAGAAAGAGCTGGCTGGCTCCAAGGATATGTGTAAAGTGGAAACAAGGTGGTAAATGTACCAGGCACTAATTCTTTTTTCAACTCTTTAGTCCACTGTTTAACCTTTCCATTGAGTTTGTTATTTAAAAAGACTATTTTTTATATCTAGAAATTTTATCTAGTCTTTTTCAAATCTGCTTAGTCTTTTGAAATCACGTCTTGTTTTTTTCACCATTTTTAAATTTAAAAAATCACTTAACATTTTTATTTAATAGTCCCTATCGAATAGTTGTATTTCCAGACGTTCTTTGATTTCTAAGTTCTTGTGTTTGCTATCTCATTCATGATAAGTTGTTTCCTCCTGTAACTAGGGATTTTGACCACATCTCGAGCAAAATAAGCATCTAGTAGTGGCCTGAGTGTAAGGTGTGTTCCTTCAGAAAAGTTTCACAATTACAATTGAATCTCATTATTCAAAAGAGTCCATATCTGCAGGTTCACCTACTTGCTAAAATTTGTTTGCTACCCCAAAATCAATACATATGGCTGTTTCCCAGTCATCTGCAGACATTCACTTGTGCCGAGCTGTGAAAAAATTTGAGTCCCATGTGCACATTTCCAGCTGATGTCAAACAAGGCTAGGCTCCACCTTCTTTCAGCTCTCATACCGTAAACAAGTGTCCTTTCTCAGTATATTTAGTGCTACATTATTCACATTCTTCTGCTTTTCATTGGTGATTTTGCTGTTTAAAATGGCCGCCAAACATAGTGCTAAAGTGCTGTCTAGTGTTAACTCCGTGCAGGAGGATGTGTTGTCATTGTACACCTTAAATATATACATTTTTACTTGTCAGTTCTACCTCAATGAAGCTGGGGGGAAAAACACAGTTAAAGAAGAAAAAGAGGCTGTGGTGTGCCTTACAGGGAGAATACTATTAGATGAGCTTTATTCAGGCATGAGTTATAGTGCTGTTAGTAGTGAGGTCAGTGTTAATGAATCAACAATACACATTAAAGAGGAGGGATTTAAACAAAAACACATAAAACAAGGTTATGTATACAATAAGATAATAAAATTGTGTTAAGCAAGCAGTGAACTGTGGGGAGAGGGCAGGTAGGTAACTTTGGTATCACTATCTAAGCTGTATGGGGGAAAGGTGTTTCAGTTCTCAGATCCATTTTATTTTGTTTATTTATTTATTTATTTATTTTATTTAGTTAGTTATTTTTGAGTCAGTCTCGCTGCATCACCCAGGCTGTAGTGCAGTGCCATAATCTCGGTTCACTGCAACCTTCGCCTCCTGGATTCAAGCAATTCTCCTGCCTCAGCCTCCCAAGCACCTGGGATTACAGGCGCACACCATCATGCCCAGCTAATTTTTGTATGCTTAGTAGAGATGGGGTTTTGCTATGTTGGCTGGGCTGGTCTCGAACTTCTGACCTCAAGTGACCTGCACACCTCAGCCTCCCAAAGTGCTGGGACTATAGTTCAGACACATTTTACATTAATTGCTCAGCTTGAGGATCACTGCCATATATGGAGCGTACCTCCAGACCTCAGATCTGAATGAGAGTGGCTCAAATGACAAATTCTCAAGAGCAAGCCACTACCTCTTTTTTCTCTACTCTGGTTCCGGAATAAGATAGATATCTTTATCTCAGGCTTGCTTGCTTGCCTACTTTTCACTTAGCATTTCTATATATGTTTTAGCAAAAGAGTTTGGGCATTGTCTTGTTCAAAATATTACCTCTATTACTTTTATTTATTTATTACAATTTTTTTTTTCACCAAAGCCAGTTGTCCTGAATCTAGTATTTTTTTTTTTTTTTTTTTTTTTTTTTGAGACGGAGCCTCGCTCTGTCGCCGGGGCTGGAGTGCTGTGGCCGGATCTCAGCTCACTGCAAGCTCCGCCTCCCGGGTTCACGCCATTCTCCTGCCTCAGCCTCCCGAGTAGCTGGGACTACAGGCGCCCGTCACCTCGCCCGGCTAGTTTTTTGTATTTTTTATTACTAGAGACGGGGTTTCACCGTGTTAGCCAGGATGGTCTTGAACTCCTGACCTCGTGATCCGCCCCTCTCGGCCTCCCAAAGTGCTGGGATTACAGGCTTGAGCCACCGCGCCCGGCCAATCTAGTACTTTTATAACTAGGAAAATATGCTATTGAGAGTCCAAATATACCCTGATCACCCAAGAGAGGAGGGAAGATGTACAACAAATACTTCAATAAAATCAGTATATTCTGCAAAAGAGAAAAATAAGAGGTAAGGCATTTAAGCATTATTATCCAGGAAATATAAAGTAGAAGGAGAGGCTGGGATTTGGATTTAGACAACTCTAGATGCAAAAGCTACTTCTTTCCCTTATGCCTATGGGATCCTGGGCAAATTAATGAACATCCCTCATCTTCATTTTCCTCACCTGGAAAATAAGGACAACATGTACAGCTGAGGCTATGCTACGTTAGGTATTTGCTGAGATGTCAATGACTAAGACATTGAAGCAATGATATTCAAAGTGTGGCCTGCAGACTTCTGGGGTTTCCAAGACCCTTTCAAGAGATCCATAGTCAAAACTGTTTTCATAATAATGCTAAGGCATTGTATCGTTTTTACTATGTTGATGTTTGCACTGATGCTGCAAAAGCAATGGTAGGTAAAAGCATTGGAAACTTACTGGAATCGAGGCAGTGGCACCAAACTGTGCTAGTGGCCATTGTTACTA
Organism: Colobus angolensis palliatus; assembly: GCF_000951035.1. Classification (NCBI taxonomy): domain Eukaryota; kingdom Metazoa; phylum Chordata; class Mammalia; order Primates; family Cercopithecidae; genus Colobus; species Colobus angolensis. The sequence continues at coordinate 2,848,752 of NW_012111142.1, forward strand.
TTCATTGCCATGCACTCAAAGTAAAAAATGCCACTTTCATTTATTAATGTCACTGATAAAGCAGTAAAACTTATTAATTTTATTGAATTTCAAGTCTTCAGTGAAAGGTTTTTGGGTGACAAAATGGGAAGTACAAATAAAGCACTTCTGCTGCACACCAAAGCAGGATGATTATCTTGAGGGAAAGCACTTGTGTGATTTTTCAAGTTGCCAGGTAAACTAGACAATTTTTTCTTGGAACACAATTTTTATGTGAAAAAGTAACAGACAAATTATGTTTACTCAGACTTTGGCATCTGGCAGAAATTTTTTCAAAAATGAATGAAGTGCTCCTGTTACTTCAAGGAAAACACCACAGTATTTCTTGCAGATGATACAATTTTGAACTTTTAAGTGAAAATTAGAATATCAAAAAATTTTTATCTGCCACAGCGACCCTGTCAACTTCCAAATATTAAAGACTTTCCTGACTAGGAAAATGCACAGGTGGCCAGGCGTGGTGGCTCAGGTCTGTAATCCCAGCACTTTGGGAGGCCAAGGAAGGCAGCTCATTTGAGCCTAGGAGCTCAGGACCAGCCTGGGCAACATGGTGAAACCCCAACTTTGCTAAAAATACAAAAATTAGCTGAGCAAGGTGGCATGCCTGTAGTGCCAGCTACTCAGGAGGCTGAGGTGGGAGGATTGCTTGAGCCTGACAGGTGGAGGATGCAGTGAGCCATAATCACACCACTTGCTTTCCAGCCTGAACAACAGAGTGAGACCCTGTTTCAAAAATAAAAATAAATTGTAATCCATTCCTCAGGAGTCTTGATCCTCCTTTCCGTCCTCTGTTTTTCTTCTCTCTATCCCTATAGGACTTATCACCTTCTAGCATTCCACATAATTTACTTATTTCTCTGTTTGTCTATTTTCATCTATTTACATCTTCACTGATGTAACTCAAGCCTGTAAAACAGTGCCTAAGACATTGTAAGCATTACATACTTATTCATTAAATTAACAGATGTTTGTAACAGTAATATCTTTTGTAAGTATATTTATAAAAACTTAAGATTATACTCAAGCTCTTAAGTGTCATTATCTTGGTTATAATATATAAACTTCCTTATATTTTTAATTTTTTTCAATAAACCTGTGTTTTTAAAAAAAATCAGTGTAGGCCGGGCGCGGTGGCTCAAGCCTGTGATCCCAGCACTTTGGGAGGCCGAGACAGGCGGATCACAAGGTCAGGATATCGAGACCATCCTGGCTAACCAGGTGAAACCCCGTCTCTACTAAAAAATACA
>NW_012111142.1:2850470-2858658 GCF_000951035.1 Colobus angolensis palliatus
CACCACGCCCGGTTAATTTTTTGTATTTTTAGTAGAGATGGGGTTTCACCATGTTAGCCAGGATGGTCTCCATCACCTGACCTCGTGATCCGCCCGCCTTGGCCTCCCAAAGTGCTGGGATTACAGGCCTGAGCCACCACTCCCAGCCAGCCCAGCTCAAATTTCCAACTCTGATACAAAACCCTCATCATTCAGAATTTATTCTTCTTTGATGCCACAGTAAGACTTTGGGGTTCTTTTTGTTTGGTTTTTTTTGAGACCGAGTCTTGCTCTGTTGCCCAGGCTGGGGTGCAATGGTGCAATCTCAGCTCACTGCAACCTCCACCTCCCAGGTTCAAGGGATTCTCCTGCCTCAGCCTCCCAAGTAGCTGAAATTTCAGGCACCCACCATCACGCCTGGCTAATTTTTGTATTTTTAGCAGAAATGGGGTTTTGCCATGTTGGCCAGGCTGGTCTCAGACTTCTGACCAGAAGTGATCTGCCCGCCTCAGCCTCCCAAAGTGCAGGGATTACAGGCATGGGCCACTGCACCCGGCCAACTTTGTGTGTTTATTAAATGCTGCTCACATTCTTCCTTGTTTTATCATTTATTATGTACATGCTTACCTCTCTGAGTAAATTTCAAGCTCTTCAAAGGCAAGCCAATGTGGCGTTCACATAGAACTGTAGTTAATTGAGTTTTTGACTGGCCATGCCACAAAGACAACATTTTAAAAGCTAGAATTTTTTTGGTTGCTGTTGTTTTTGTTTTGTTTTTTTCTGAGACGAAGTTTCACTCTTGCTGCCCAAGCTGGAGTGCAGTGACGTGATCTCAGCTCACTGCAACCTCCGCCTCCTGGGTTCAAGCGATTCTCCTCCCTCAGGCTCCCAAGGAGCTGGGATTACAGGTATCTGCCACCACGCCCGGCTAAATTTTTTTTTATTTTATTTTCAGTAGAGACAGGGTTTCACTATGTTGGCCAGGCTGGTTTTGAACTCCTGACTTCAGATCATCCACCCCTCCCTGGGCCTCCCAAAGTGCTGGGACGATAGGGTACAGCCACCGCGTCTGGCTCTAGAATGGATTCATTTTAAAAACTGCTATTTGTCATTCAGTGATGTAGCATGGTGGTGGCTCATGCCTGTAATCCCAGCACTTTGGAAGGCCGAGGCAGGCAGGTGACCTGAGGTCAGGAGTTCGAGACCAGCCTGACCAACATGCAGAAACCTTGTCTCTACTAAAAATACAAAAAAATTAGCCAGGCGTGGTGGTGCACGCTACTCGGGAGGCTGAGGCAGGAGAATTGCTTGAACCCAGGAGACAGAGGTTGTGGTGAGCACAAATCATGCCATTGCACTCTAGCCTGGGCAACAAGAGTAAAACTCCACCTCAAAAAAAATAAAAAATAAAAAATAAACTTTAAGTGCTGGCACTAAATAAACATAATCCTGCCCAACTTTTTGCTTCTGTAGAGAAGCCAAAAAATCAAGAGTTCTTTCTGGCTGCCTTTTTATAAAATATATAAAGCAGGCCAGCTGTAGTGGCTCATGCCTGTAATCCCAGCTATTTGGGAGGCTGAGGCAGGTGGATCACTTGGGGTCAGGAGATTGAGACCAGCCTGGCCAACATGGCATAATCCTTTCTCTACCAAAAATACAAAAATTTAGGTAGGCGTGGTGGTGCACACCTGTAGTCCCAGCTATTTGGGAGGCTGAGGCACGAGAATTGCTTGAACCGGGAGGCGGAGACTGCAGTGAGCCGAGATCACCCCACTGCACTCCAGCCTGGGCGACAGAGTCAGACCCTGACTCAAAAAAAAAATATATATATATATATATATATGCACACACACTTAAACACACACAAAATATACATAAATATATATAGAGCTAAGATTTTTTAATAATTATATTTTAAAAGTAGAGTTCTTATGATATCGAGAGTCAATATTAAGTTAGTAGCTTCCTTCTGAACCTTGCCCCAAGTCAAAGTTTGAGACCTGGCTTTTGGTTAAAGTAACAAATGACCCAGTTTGACCCTTTCCTTTTCTTCCAAGCCCACTGAATTCCTGAGTCTCCAAATACCAAAAATAGTTCATCCTCTATCAAGACAGAGAGAGACAGAGAGAGAGAAAAAGGTTATTTTTAGATTCAGAGGAATCTGAAATTGGGCCAGGTTGAAATTTAGACTAACAGAAGGAATGTTTATGAGCAATATTTGACTTACTGTCTTCCCCTGGAAAGCAGTGTAATGTAGAAAAAAGAGCATGGGTTTGTTTAAAATAATGTTTATGAATAGTTCACGATAACATGGAAATGCGCCTTATTTGTAATAGTAAGTGAAAACAACTGAATAAAAAATTATACTTGTAAAATAGTCACACCTCTGTTAAACAAAAAATGAAAAATTACAACTAGAAGAAAAAATATCAAGAAATACAGATCAAAATATCAACAACGTTGACATTTAGATTATGAAACTTTGAATAACTCTTTTTTAGTCCTTTTCTGCATTTCACAAATCATTTATAATCTGTGTGTGTGTGTGTGTATAATTAGAAAATAGTAACTTTCAAAAGAATGAAAGGAAGTAAAAGAAGGAAAGAAAGAGAAAATGTGAGTTTTGGAGTCAGACTGATCTGAGTTCAAATCACCTAAAAGTTGAGACATGTTAGACAAGCCAAGGAGTATAATAATATTTAGTCCCTACTGGGTTCCAGGTGCCTTAGCAGTTCTGCCACTACCTCTGAGCAAGAAGAACTGCTACTCTGTATCCTCATGCTTCAGAGGGTCTTATATATAATATACCCTTTCTCTCTTTCACACACACAAAAAAAACAAAACAAAACAAAACAAAACAAAACAAAAAACATGCGTGCCTTCATCATTGTCTAACTGGTGCTCAGCACTGGCTCAGTGCAACCCTTCATCTTAAACATCTATTCTCAGGACTAACATTGTTCAGGCCCCAGAGAAATGCTTCTCCCTATCTCTTGCCCCACCAAAGGCAACTGTGTTCAAATGCTTTAATAGTTTGTGGGTTTTCCTGGTGGCAATATCAAAGATAAATACTGCTTCAGAGTATGGAGAGGACTTGAGTAGCAAAATGCTTAGGTAAGAAAAAAGACTAATTAATTAACTTAAATTCTTCCTCTCAGCATGAATGCAATAGATTCTTCCATAGCCAAGAATCATTTTCCATTAGAGCAAAGCATCCACTTTCTTGCTTCTGTTCCTATTCCAGTTTGTGGTTCCTAAGTACTCATGAAGCAGCATGGTATTCACAAGAGTTACCTATTGTGACTACGGCAGGCAATCTTCTAAGATGGTCTCCAGTGATTCTCACTTCATTGTATTTATGCCCTTTAAAGTACTATGACTTCCATCTTGCTGGCAGACTCTCTCTATTGCTTTCCTGGCTCACATGCTTTGATGAAACAAGCTGCTATTGTTGGATGGACCCATATGGCAAACAACTGAAGGTAGCCTGGGACCAATAGCTAGTAAAGAACGTAGGCCCTCAGTTCAACAACCTGCAAAGAACTGAATCCTGGCAACAACCACTGTGTAAACTTGGACACACATTCCTCCCCAGTCATGCCTTCAAATGAGACCAAAAACCAAAAACCTTAGCCAGCACCTTGACTGCAGCCTTCAGAGACCAGGAAGCAGAGGACTCACCTAAGTAAGTCATGGCAATTCCTAACCATGAAAAGTGTCAGATAATAAATGTTGTTCTTTAAAACCACTAAGAGACTGGGCACGGTGGCTCACACCTGTAATCTCAGCACTTTGGGATGCCCAGGCAGGTGGATCACCTGAGGTCAGGAGTTTGAGACCAGCCTGCCAACATGACAAAACCAGTCTCTACTAAAAACACAAAAATTAGCCAGGTGTGGTGGTGGGCGCCTGTTATCCCAGCTACTCAGGAAGCTGAGGCTGGGGAATCACCTGAACCCAGGAGGCAAAGGTTGCAGTGAGCTGAGATCGCGCCACTGCATTCCAGCCTGGGCAACAAAAGTGAAACTCCATCTCAAAAAACAAACAAACAAACAAAACACTAAGAGTTGGAGCAACTTGTTATGCAAAATAAATAATATAGTGAAAAAGAAAGATTTTGCAATATTAAACATTACATGTTACTCTTAAATGTACATGTATACATGTATGTAGATCTAAACATAAAAATTCATGAAGTAGTTTAACAATTCTTTACATTGGCAACAAGACAAGCATTGCACATTAACAGTGCAAATAGTTTTATCTTTATAAAAATATTTAACAAGAGTTAAAGAAAATTAAAATTAAATACAATTAAATATTTTCAAAATATTAAATACATTTTTCTTTTACTTTAATAATTTTTATTTTGTTAATAAAAAAATTTGCTTTAAATTTTAATAAATGAAATTAACAATTTCAGAAGAGGCCGGGTGCGGTGTCTCACTCCTGTAATCCCAGCACTTTGGGAGGCCAAGGCAGGTGGATCACAAGGTCAGGAGATCAAGACCATCCTGGCTAACATGGTGAAACCCCATCTCTACTAAAAATACAAAAAATTAGCCGGGCGTGGTGGCATGTGCTTGTAGTCCCAGCTACTCAGGAGGCTGAGGCAGGAGAATGGCGTGAACCCAGGAGGCGGAGCTTGCAATGAGCGGAGATCGCGCCACTGCACTCCAGCCTGAGCGACAGAGCCAGATTCCATCTCAAAAAAAAAAAAAAAAAATTTTCAGAAGAAAAATAACTTAAAATACAAAAATAATTGTTATATTTTACATTTATCTTATATTTTTATAAAATTTATGCAAATTTTATAACTTTTTTTATTTTTTAATTCCTCAGGCCATTTTACAATAAAATACAATTTGTGTAAAAATACTGATTATAATAAAATTTAATTATTTTGTTGAAATTAAGGGAAGAAAACTAATCCTATGGAATAAGCATGTGTGATGAGTTGAATTGTGTCCCCTGCTCCTAAAATTTACATGTTGAAATCCTAAACCCCAGTAACTCAGAATATGACGTTATTTGGAAACAGAATCACTGCAGATATGATTAGTTAAGGTAAAGTGAGATAATATAAGAGTAGGGTGAACTGCTAATCCTATATGACTGCTGTCCTTATTAAAAGAGGAAATTTGAACACAGAGACAAACATGCAGGGATAATTCTATGTGACGATCGGAATTATACTTTCCAGTAGAAGCATGAAACAGATCTTTTCTAGCTCCTTCAGAGGGAGCATGGCCTTGTCAATGCCTTGATCATGGACCTCTGGCCTCTAAAATTATGAGATAACAAATTTCTGTTGTTTAAGCTACTCAGTTTGTGGTACTTTGTTATGGCAGCCCTAGCAAACTAATATAGTATGCAATAATTTATAAATTATGTCTTTCTTTCTTTTATTACTTATCCAGACATTTCCAGCCTATCAACAGGATACACAGTCACAAGCAATAATACTTAATAATAGTTGAGCTCAGTCAACTTTGATATTCAATCAATTTGTTATTCATCAATTTGATGACATTCAATAACAGAAAACCCTAAGTTTAACCATATTTCCCAATTTGTTATTATAAAAGTATATTTTAGACAAGGTGAAAGATTTAAAAAAGTATAGTTTTAGCTCTTATAATTAGGTCTATGACCAATTTTGAGTTCCACTGATACATGCTATGAGGTAAGAGTTCATTCTTGTGCAAATGGATATTCAGTTGTCCCAGTGTCATTTATCGAAAAGATTATATTTGCTCCACTAAATTGCATTGGCATGTTTGCTGAAAATCAGTTGCCCATAAGTTATGGATCTATTTCTGAACCTGCAATTCTATTTCATTGATATATATGTCTATCCTTATGCCAGCACAATACTGTCTTGACTACTATAACTTTGCTGTAGGTTTTGAAATTGGAAAATGTGAGTCCTCCAACTTTGTTCTTTTTCAACACTGTTTGACTCTTCTGGGTCTCTTGCATTTCCTTATGAAGTTTAGAGTAATCTTGTCAATTTCTGTAAAAAAAAAAAAAAAAAGTCAGCCAGAATTTTCATGGGAATTACACTGAATCTGTAGCTCAATTTCAAGAGTATTGACATCTTAACAGTATCAAGTCTTCCAATCCATGAACATAGATGCCTTTCTATTTATTTAAACCTCTAATTTCTTTCAATGATTTTTTTATGTTTTGTGTAGAAATCTTGCATTTCTTGTATTAAAGTTATTCCTAAGTATTTTATTCTCTTTGATGCTATTGTAGATGAAACTGTTTTCTTAATTTCATTTTCAAATTACTTGTTCCTAGTGGATTAAAAAAACAACTGATTTTTGCATATTGACCTTGTATCATACCACCTTGAGTACACTAGTTTATAAACTCTAAAACTTTTTTGTGGATTACCTAGGATTTACTTTCTGTATATGTGATGTCATCTGTAAACAGATAATTTTGCTTTTCTCCTTTCCAATCTGGATGTGTTTTATTTCTTTCTCTTAACTAATTGCCCTGATTAGAACCTCTAGAACAATGTTGAATAGAAGTGGCAAGAACAATATCTATGTCTTGTGTCTGATCTTAAGGGAAAATCGTATTAGCTGTTGGACTTTGGGCAAGATAGCTAACTTCTCCATGCTCAGTTTCCTTATCTGCAAAATGAAAATAATAATAGTACCTCCTTTATAAGGTTCTTGTGAAGATTATAAGAATCAATACAAGTAAAGTACATGGACCAGTGCTGGACATACATTGTTGGCTTTTATTAGGATCACTTTACTAAACATCATATATACTGTCATCATCATTCTTAGCGTAATAGTCAAGTTGGCTAAATTTCAAAGAATAATTCCTAAACATGGGTATCTGTGTTACAAATTGTAGCTTATATTAAAGATGTCCTCCTTCACGCAAAGTATAACATGAAGGTTGGGCAGATTAAATATGTCTAGAAAGTTGACCCTAGAGAGAGAATATTGGGCATAGAAACCTAACAAATTAAACAGATTTCAACGAGTTGCCAGTAGATGGCTCTCTTAATTTGCTATTTTATTTTGAGTTCAGATCTGTGCTTTTTTATATATTAAGTCACATCATCAAAAACTCCTGAAGAATGAAGCAGAGTGCTTTCCAGGAGTTATCTAATTTATTTGCCTTTCTTCTGGTAGGATTTACCATTCACAGTTGTAAACACACTTGCAGAGAAACTTCCTCAGTCAACCTCTGAGCTGAGAAACCTTCTCAGCTATGGTTTTGCTTCTTTGTTTTTAATTAATAAAACAGGAGGAAACACTTTTGGATTTTGTTTTGTTTTGAGACAAAGTCTCACTCTGTCACCTAGGCTGGCGTGCAGTGGCCGCAATCTCAGCTCACTGAAACCTCTGCCTCCTGGGTTCAAGCAATCCTCTCACCTCAGCCTCCTAAGTAGCTGAAATTACAGGTGTGTGCCCCCATGCCCGGCTAATTTTTTGAATTTTTTTTTTTTTTGGAGACGGAGTCTAGCTCTGTCGCCCAGGCTGGAGTGCAGTGGCGCGATCTCGGCTCACTGCAAGCTCCGCTCCCGGGTTTACGCCATTCTCCTGCCTCAGCCTCCCGAGTAGCTGGGACTACAGGCGCCTGCCATCTCGCTCGGCTAGTTTTTGAATTTTTAGTGGAGACGGGATTTCAACATGTTAGCCAGGATGGTCTCGATCTCCTGACCTCGTGATCCACCCGCCTCAGCCTCCCAAAGTGCTGGGATTACAGGCTTGAGCCACCGCGCCCGGCCAATTTTTTGAATTTTTAGTGGAGACGGGGTTTCACCATATTGCCCAGGCTGGCCTCAAACTCCTGACTCATTCGCCTGCCTCGTCCTCCCAAAGTGCTGGGATTATAGGCGCAAGCCCCCACACCTGGTCTGGAAACGTTTTAATTAGAGCCTAGAATGTCAATTATTTTTATTCATCATGCTAGATGGATGAAAATAATTTATTTTTTAAATGTTTCACAGACAATGAACTTCCAGTTTTTCTTGCTATCTCATTTCTTTTTAATAGCTTTAGACCTGTCTAATCCTTCCCTCAGTTTTTCTCTGTATTATAATAAAGCCTAGTAATGACTTATACAAATTTAACTTTTCTTTTCTTTTTTTTTTTTTTTGAGGCGGAGTCTCGCTCTGTCGCCCCGGACTGGAGTGCAGTGGCCGGATCTCAGCTCACTGCAAGCTCCGCCTTCC
>NW_012111142.1:2858838-2860347 GCF_000951035.1 Colobus angolensis palliatus
AGGATGGTCTCGATCTCCTGACCTCGTGATCCGCCCGTCTCGGCCTCCCAAAGTGCTGGGATTACAGGCTTGAGCCACCGCGCCCGGCCTACTTTTCTTTCTTTTTTTTATTTTAGAGATAGGATCTCTCTATGTTGTCCAGGCTAGATTTGAACTCCTGGGTTCAAAGTGATCTTCCTGCTTCAGCCTCCCAAGTAGCTTGGACTACAGATACACAGCACCAGCCAGGCAAATCTATTTGTTCTTTAATATATCGGTTAGCTGTTCAAGGCCTTTCTGTTCCTGTGGCACTTTGCCTTCATTTTATTATAATGTCATTTATTAACACTGATTACTTTTACTACTAGTTCCTCAAATGTTTGGTGAAGCTATACCTTATTCTCTAAGACATTAGTTGTTGTGACAGATACATCCAGATATTTGCCAGTTAAACCTTACAATGTATAGAGTTCATAGCCCTACCTACTGCTTCTGCAAAGTTCTAGAATTTATTTCCTGAGAATTATGTCTCTAAACTCCTAAATATGCCTGTGCTCTACAGTTCCATCCCATCCTAGGCCAGTTCAGAGGGGAAGGACAGACTCTTCCACTGGTTTCACAAAAAACCCGCTTGTAGCCAAATACTTGATAAAAGTCTGCAGGATTCCAGAGAGGAGTCACAGGACAAGGTGCTTAGTGTTTCACCAGTTGGGACAGTAGTTTGGTTTCATTTCATATTTTCTCTTCTTTACTTCTCTCCATTTCATCCCTGTGTCTCCAGAATAAAAAATAAATAAATAAACTCAACCCTCTTTTCCACAGAACAGAGTCAGATGACAAGTTCCTCAGATTCCTGAATTGATCCCATGGGTAACTCTAAGCTGGATGGCCTTTTAGGTACTTCCTGAATCAAAGCAAGAGGCCAGCCCTTTGTGTCCCTCATTGATCAGTCTTCGGATTCAAGGTGTTCTGAGGGAGGAGGGATAAACTTGAGTGAGACACCTCCCTTTGTCTCAGAAAGAGACTCAACTATGAGCCATCAGCAGCCAACACTCCCAAAACCTGAAGGAAACCAGTGCTTTGATTCTAAATGAGGCATCTGGGTAGTGCACTGTAGAATTCACTTCAGAGTCCATCTTCAGAAGAAAAAAGCAAGGTCCCAACAGCAAGAAATAAACCCAGAAAAAGATACGAAGACCCAGCAACATTATCTGATTCCCTTAGCATAATTCTATTCCTGGAATTCCTAGGGACGTGAGCCAGTAGATTTCATTTTCTGCTTAGGCTGTTTGGAATTGGGTTTCTGGCACTTACAACTGAAAAACTCCTGACTAACAATACCTTATGTTTGAAGAAAGCAGTAATCACTATTTCCTACTTCCTGCACTTATCACAATGTTCGTATTATAATTTCTTTGTTCATACATCTATTCTCTAACAAAATTATAAATTTCTTATAAAATCATATTAGATTGGTGCAAAAGTAATTGCTGTTTTTGCCATACTTTTATTCATCCTATCTCTATCTCT
>NW_012111142.1:2861426-2865952 GCF_000951035.1 Colobus angolensis palliatus
CCCACACCATAGCTTCTTTATCCACTCATTGATTGATGGGCAATTAGTTTGGTTCCACGATTTTGTGACTTGTGAATTGTGCTGCTATAAAAGTGTGTGCAAGTATCTTTTTCGAATAATGACTTATTTTTCTCTGGGTTGATACCCAGTAGTGGGATTGCCAGATCAAATGGTAGTTCTACTTTTAGTTCTTTAAGAAATTTCCGCACTGTTTTCTATAGTGGCTGTACTAGTTTACATTCCTACAAGCAGTGTAGAAGTGTTCCCTGTTCACAGCATCCATGCCAACATCTACTATTTTTTAATTTTTTGATTATGGACATTCTTGCAAGAGTGAGGTAGTATCACATTGTGGTTTTGATTTGGATTTCCCTGATCATTAGTGATGTTGAGCATGTTTTCATATGTTTGTTGGCCATTTGTATATCTTCTTTCAAGAATTGTCTCTTGTCCTTAGTCCACTTTTTGATGGGATTGTTTTTTTCTTATTGATTTGTTTGAGTTCATTGTAGGTTCTGGATATTAGTCCTTTGTCAGGTATAGATTTTGAAGATTTTCTCCCACTCTGTGGGTTGTCTGTTTACTATGCTAACTGTTCCTTTTGCAGTGCAAAAGCTCTTTAGATTAATTAGATCCCAGCTATTTATCTTTGTTTTTATTGCATTTGCTTTTGAGTTCTTGGTCATGAAATCCTTGCCTAAGCCAATATCTAGAAGGATTTTTCCAATGGTATCTTGTAGAATTTTTATAGTTTCATGTCTTAGGTTTAAGTCCTTAATCCACCTTGAGTTGATTTTTGTATAAAGTGAGAAATAAGGATCCAGTTTCATTCTCTTACATGTGGCTAGCCAATTATCCCAGCACCATTTGTTGAAAAGGGTGTTCTTCCCCCCCTTTATGATTTTGTTTGCCTTGTCAAATATCAGTTGGCTGTAAGTATTTGGGTTTATTTCTAGGTTCTCTAGTCCGTTCCATTGGTCTATGTGCCTATTTTTATACCAGTACCACGCTATTTTGGTGACTATGGCCTTATAGTATAGTTTGAAATCAGGTAGTGTGATGCCTCCAGATTTGTTCCTTTTGCTTAGTCTTGCTATGGCTATGGGGGCTCTTTTTTTGGTTCCATATGAATTTTAGAATAGTTTTTTCTAACTCTGTGAAGAATGATGGTGGTATTTTGATGGGGATTGTGTTGAATTTGTAGATTGCTTTTGGCAGTATGGTCATTTTGACAATATTGATGCTACCCATCCATGAGCATGGAATGTGTTTCCATTTGTTTGTGTTGTCTATGATTTCTTTCAGCAGTGTTTTGTAGTTTTCCTTGTAGGGGTCTTTCGACTCCTTTATTAGGTATATTCATAAGAGTGTGTGTGTGTGTGTGTGTGTGTGTGTACTTTTTTTGCAGCTATTGTAAAAGGAGTTGATTTCTTGATTTGATTTTCAGCTTGTTCGCTGTTGGTGTATAGAACAGCTACTGATATGTGTACATCAATCTTGTATCTGGAAACTTTGCTGAATTCTTTTATCAGTTCTAGGGGCTTTCTGGAGGAGTCCTTAGGGTTCTCAAGTTAAACGATCATATCAACAGCAAACAGTGACAGTTTGACTTCCTTTTCACCAATTTGGGTGCTCTTTGTTCTTTCTCTTGTCTGACTGCTCTGGCTAGGACTTCCAGTACTATGTTGAAGAGGAGTGGTGAGAATGGCCATCCTTGTCTTGTTCCCATTCTCAGAGGGAATGTTTTCAACTTTGCCCATTCATTATTATGTTGGCTGTGGGTTTGTCATAGATGGCTTTTATTACATTAAAGTATGTCCCTTGTATGCCAATTTTGCTGAGAGTTTTTTTTTTTTTTTTTTTGAGATGGAGTCTCACTCTGTCACCCGGGCTGGAGTGCAGTGGCCGGATCTCAGCTCACTGAAAGCTCCACCTCCCGGGTTCACACCATTCTCCTGCCTCAGCCTCCGGAGTAGCTGGGACTACAGGCGCCCGCCATCTGCCCGGCTAGATTTTTGTATTTTTTAGTAGAGACGGGGTTTCACCGTGTTCGCCAGGATGGTCTCGATCTCCTGACCTCGTGATCCGCCCGTCTCGGCCTCCCAAAGTGCTGGGATTACAGGCTTGAGCCACCGCGCCTGGCCTGAGAGTTTTAATTATAAAGCAACATTGGATTTTGTTTAATGCTTTTTCTGCATCTATTGAGATGATCGTGTGATTTTTGTTTTTAATTCTGTTTATGTGGTGTATCACATTTACTGACTCATGTATGTTAAACCATCCCTGCATCCCTGGTATGAAACCCACTTGATCATGGTGGATTATCTTTTTGATATATTGTTGGATTCGGTTAGCTAGAATTACTTTAGCACCTATGTTCATCAAGGATATTGGTCTGTAGTTTTCTTTTTTGGTTGTATCCTTTCCTGGTTTTGGTATTAGGGTGACGCTGGCTTCATAGAATGAATTAGGGAGGGTTCCTTCTTTCTTTATCTTGTGGAATAATGTTAAAAGGATTGATACCAATTTTTCTTTGAATGTCTGGTAGAGTTCTGCTGTGAATCCTTCTTGTCCTGGACTTTTTTTTGTTGGTAATTTTTTAATTATTATTTCAATCTCGCTGCTTGTTATTGGTTTATTCAAAGTATCTAATTCTTCCTGATTTAAGCTAGGAGGGTTATATTTTTCCAGGAATTTATCCATCTCTTCCAGGTTTTCTAGTTTATGTGCGTAAAGGTGTTCATAGTAGTTTTGAATGATCTTTTGTATTTCAGTGGCGTCCATTGTAATATCTCCTGTTTTGTTTCTTAGTGAGGTTATTTGGATTTTCTTTCTTCTTTTCTTAGTTAATCTTGCTAATGGTCTATCAATTTTATTTGTCTTTTCAAAGAACCAACTTTCTGTTTCATTTATTTTTTGTGTTTTGTTGTTGTTGTTTCAATTTCATTTAGTTCTGCTCTGATCTTGGTTACTTCCTTTTTTCTGCTGGGTTTGGGTTTGGTTTGTTCTTGTTTTTCTTGTTCCTTGAGGTGTGACCTTAGATCGTCTGTTTGTGCTTTTTCAGACTTTTTGATGTAGGCATTTAGGGCTATGAACTTTCCTCTTAACACCACCTTAGCTGCATCCCAGAGGTTTTGATAGGTTGTATCATTATTATTATTTAGTTTGAAGAATTTTTAAATTTTCATCTTGATTTCATTTTTGACCTAATGCTCATTCAGGAGCAGGTTATTTAATTTCCATGTATTTACATGGTATAGAAGGTTCCTTTTGGAGTTGATCTCCAGTTTTATTCCACTGTGGTCTGAGACAGTGCCTGATATAATTTCAATTTTCTTAAATGTATTGAGGCCTATTATGTGGTCTATCTTGGAGAAAGTTCTATGTGTTGTTGAATAGAATGTGTATTCTGTGATTGTTGGATAAAATATTCTGTATATGTCTGTTAAGTCCATTTGTTCCAAGGTATAGTTTAAATCCATTGTTTCTTTGTTGACTTTCTGTCTTGATGAACTGTCTAGTGCTGTCAGTGGAATATTGAAGTCCCCCAATATTATTGAGTTGCTGTCTATCTCATTTCTTAGGTCTATTAGCAATTGTTTTATAATTTTGGGAGCTCCAGTGTTAGGTGCATATATGTTTAGGCTTGTGATATTTTCCTGTTGGACAAGGTCTTTTACCATTATAAAATGTCCTTCTTTATCTCTTTTAACTGTTGTTGCTTTAAAGTTTGTCTTGTCTGATATATAAATACCTACTCCTGCTCACTTTTGGTATCCATTTGCATGAATTGCCTTTTTCCACCCCTTTACTTTATGTGAGTCCTTATGTGTTAGGTGAGTCTCCTGAAGGCAGCAGATAGTTGGTTGGTGACTTCTTTTCCATTCTGTGGTTCTATATCTTTTAAATGGAGCATTTAGGCCATTTACAGTCAATGTTAGCATTGAAATGTGATGTACCATCATCATGCTGTTTGTCGCCTGTGTACTTTGGTTTTCTTTGTTTTTTGTTTTTGCTTTTCAACTTGTATTTTTGTTTTATAGGTCCTGTGTGATTTATGCTTTAAAGAGGTTCTGTTTTGATGTGTTTCCAGGATTTGTTTCAAAATTTAGAGCTCCTTTTAGTAGTTCTGGTAGTAGTGGCTTGGTAATGGTGAATTCTCTCAGCATTTGTTTGTCTGAAAATGACGGTATCTTTCCTTCATATATGATGCTTAGTTTAACTGGATACAAAATTCATGGCTGATAATTGCTTTGTTTGAGGAGGCTAAAGATAGGGTGGAAACTTCTCCCGCACACAGATCTTCAGCTTCTGCAGTGGGGTGGGGGGTGTGTTCAGGAGAGGAGGGTCTCCCTTTCCCACTTCTGCAGTTGAGGCATTCACAGTATTTGGGGTGTCTCCCAGGTCCTGCAGGAGCAGTCTGCTTCTTTTAGAGAATCTGTGGGTACTCTCAGGATTGCTGGTTTGTTCTTGCAGTCAATCTGGAGCTAAAATTCAAAGTTCAAGCCTCTGCATGCTGCTCTGTC
>NW_012111142.1:2873712-2876924 GCF_000951035.1 Colobus angolensis palliatus
CACACACAAAAATTAGTTGGGCGTGGTGGTGGGCACCTGCAATTCCAGCTACTTGGGAGGCTGAGGCAGGAGAATTGCTTGAACCCAGATGGCAGAGGTTGCAGTGAGCCGAGATCTCACCATTGCATTTCAGCCTGGATGACGAGCGAAACTCCGTCTCAAAAAAAGAAAAAAAGAATACAAAGTAAAGAAATAGCAAAGTGAGAGTCTGAAGTGGTAGACAAACTCCAGGTTTAGGAAAGGTCCTAGAAACTCTTGCCAGTCATCTTGTCACCATGAAGGGAGTCAGAGTCATAGGCCAGGTTTTTTTCAGACTTTATCTTAAGGGCACAGGCAAGTCTTTGTAATGTTTAAAACTGAGAATAAGATTTGGTCAAGTGTTTATTGAATGCCGTGTCTTATTCTAACTGCTTACTTACTGATGTGACAAGTACTGTTCTAAATGCTTTACAGGTGCCATTATCTTCATGATATTATAAGGTATTTCTCTGGGCTCTTCATCATAGTCTAGCAATTTGCTATCTACCTCTCTTCGAAGTGGAAATGACATGATCAGTTTTGAGTTCACAATGGAAAATGATTTAAAAGAGAGTATAGTTAGGATGTTTTTGGTTATAAATTATAAAAAAACCTAACTGAAAGTGGCTTTAACAATTGAGTTTCTTGGGTTATATAACTGTAAGTTCAGAGGTAGAATGAACAATGTCATGACGTCTTTCCATTTCTCTTGTTTGACTTTTGCATGATCTACTTCATCTTAAGGTTGGCTACCCTCTTGATCCCAAGGTGGGTGCAGCAGCTTTCCATATTTCTTTGTTCATGCCTCTCTTGGAGGGAGAAACTTCCTCCCAGAAGCCCCCAACAAATATTTCATGGGATCTCATTGGCCTAAAATAATAAGGATGGTGAAGGGAATAGATAAATTCACTAAGTGAGTCAGTGAATTTACTAATTCAGTAGGAAATCAACAGGAATTCACTAAGTACCCAAGCTAACCAGAACCCACTCTTGGAACTGAGGGTGAGATTGCAATGCAATCTTTACAATGCAATCTCACCCAAATTAGATGGTTGAGAAGGGAAAGTGGTGTTTTTCCAAAGGAAATTTTGAGTACTGCTACCAAAGGGAGCAGAAATAGATGCTGGGCAGCAAACACATGCATCCATTTAGGGAGCAAGACTTGAGTCAGGGAGCCAGTTAGAATTCTTTGCAGTAATACAAATGAAAGATGAGAATGGCCTGGACAAGGAGAGGTCAGTGAAGGCTGAAAGAAGTGAACAAATTCATGTGATGCTTAAGAGGTAAAATGGACATGATTTGATAACTGGCTGAGAAGTATAAAAAATTGAGGGGACTAGGGCCGGGCGCAGTGGCTCACGCCTGTAATCCCAGCACTCTGGGAGGCCGAAGCGGGCAGATCACGAGGTCAGGAGATCAAGACCATTCTGGCTAACACAGTGAAACCCCATCTCTACTAAAAATACAAAAAATTAGCCAGGCATGGTGGCGGGCGCCTGTAGTCCCAGCTACTCAGGAGACTGAAGCAGGAGAATAGCATGAACCCGGGACGCGGAGCTTGCAGTGAGCCGAGATCGTGCCATTGCACTCCAGCTTGGGCAACAGAACAAGACTCCTTCTCAAACAAAAAAAAAGAGGGGACTAGTTACAAATGACTTCAGGATTAAAGTTTTCTCTTGCCCAAGCTGTGACAGAGTTAGCCTATATATTTAAATTATTAATTGGTCCTGAGTCCCTGAATAAGAAAAACTTACCATAAACAAGTAAAAACAAACAAATAAACAAAAACCAAAGGAAAAAAATAAAGAAAAGCTTACCATAGGTTTCTTTCTGGATTGTTTGTTTGGTTGTTTGTTTGTTTTTGAGACAGAGTCTCGCCCTGTCGCCCAGGCTGGAGTGCAGTGGCGCGATCTCGGCTCACTGCAAGCTCTGCCTCCCGGGTTCAAGCAATTCTCCTGTCTCAGCCTCCCGATTAGCTGGGACTACAGGCGCCCACACCACCCCCGGCTGATTTTTTTCAGTAGAGACAGGGTTTCACCATATTGCTCAGGCTGGTCTCAAACTCCTGACCTCAGGTGACCCAGCTACCTCATCTTCTCAAAGTGCTGGGCCACCGTGCCCAGCTCCTTTTGCGGTTTTCTAAACTAAATGTGTAAATGGTTCCTTTACCCATTAGAGTTCTCTCTTGTTCTTTTGGGCCCTCATATGTTTAATTCCATAATGTACTGCTTATCTGTACCATATTCATTCAAATATTAAGGTTATTTCTATCTTAACATATTTATATATTAATACTACACTAGGCAAGCATCTGACCCTTAATACAAACTATTGGTCAATGCATTGAAGTTAGAAATTACTTCAAAGTAATTTTTTGGTTTTTTTTTTAAGTGTCACAAATTAGTATACCCAGAATTGAAGACACATATAGGAATGGCTGCTCAGCTGATCATTCTCCTGTGGCTTTTTCTGGTAAGAGATTCCAAATCCCTGGCCACAAAAATAGGCAGGATCCAGCCTGGGTCAATTTAAGTTACTCACTTCCTTACGTGCAATGACACGTCCAAGGGGTGGGCTTATGATTCCTTTCTAGAAAGTTTTTAAACTGAAGGCGAGCAAAAGAAATTCCCTCGCTCCTAAAATGACTAAGCTTGAAAATGACTAAGCTTGAAAGAATTCAATTCCAAGTTACTTTGGCTGTGTACTCTTCACTAATTCAGCTCATCTATAGATGTTTTAACATCAGCATGCAGAAAGATTCAGAGACACAGATATGTAAAGGGGGAGAAGGGGTGAGAGAGAGAGAGAGAAAGTAAGAGAGAGAGAGAGAAAGTAAAAGAGAGAGAGTCAGAAATCATGAAATATGGTAGCATTTATATTCCTGGATCCAGATGTCTCTAGAGCCAGCTCTACTTCTGACCTTTCTGCAGTTTGATCATATGTTCCACAAAAGCAGGGATCCCAAGGGCCTAGGACATAATAGGCCATCCAGAAATAATTGTTGAGATAGAGACTTCACTTTGGACCATGATAGAGTGACAAGGGCCAGATGTATTCTCCCATCTGAGACAATTTTTAAAAATAGACCAAATGTATGACACAATGGTTTTCAGACATTGGATATCAGGAGGTGGAGGGCAATGATCCCTAGAGAGAGAGAGAGTGATCACCCCACTTTCCTGCCTAGAGAGATT
>NW_012111142.1:2878284-2879992 GCF_000951035.1 Colobus angolensis palliatus
GACTCCTTTTATAAAAATGCCTGTCTCCTTAGTTGACCTCTGAGTGTCTAGGTTCTTTCTTTTTTTTCTTTTTTCTTTCTCTCTTTCTTTCAGACAGAGTTTCGCTCTTGTTGCCCAGGCTGGAGTGCAATGGCGCGGTATAGGCTCACCACAACCTCCACCTCCTGGGTTCATGCGATTCTCCTGCCTCAGCCTCCCAAGTAGCTGGGATTACAGGCATCCGCCACCATGCCCGGCTAATTTTTTGTATTTTTAGTAGAGACAGGGTTTCTCCATGTTTGTCAGGCTGGTCTCAAACTCCCGACCTCAGGTGATCCACCTGCCTTGGCCTCCCAAAGTGCTGGGATTACAGGCCTGAGCCACTGCGCCTGGCCAGTTCTTTCATTTTTTGAGTTTCTGTTTCTGATCTAAAGTTTACCACTGATTTCCAATTTGTCTGTGAAGCAGAGAATACTGACACACTTTTAGTTGGTTGCATAATTCATTCCTTTCCTATTAAGATTATAGACTCTTCCTATTTCCCCAGATCCTTTTAAAGGTCTCTAATCTTTGCAGCTTTGCTGCATAACTGTTCATACTGCACACATACAGGCACAATAACAATCACTGAGTAGATGGTTAATCTTTCACCAATAGCCTAAGAAATAAATGCTGTGTTGTCAAAGACATATGTTCAATAAATTGGGGCCAGAGATTTTAAACTTTTATCAAAACACATTGAAGCAGCTCAGTTATTAAGCTCTGAGATGTTTCCCAGTGTCTGGCTGACCTAATGCTTTGGCAAATACTGAAAGTGACCTATGTCCCTAGGGAGACACATGTTATGCTTAACAATTCAATGTCCCAGATATTCCAAAAAAGACCTGATTTCTTTCTTTGTTTTTCCATAACAAAGGTCATTCCTTTATTGGATTTTGACTTTCATATCTCTGGAAGACTTTTCCTAGAAAATGAATTCATGTATTTAAATAAAAGATCTCTAAACAAATTAATGCAGGAACAGAAAACCAAATACTGCATATTCTCACTTATAAGTGGGAGTTAAACATTGAGTACACATGGACACAAAGAAAGGAACAACAGACACTGGGGCCTACCTGAGGGTGGAGATAAGAGGAGGATAAGGATTAAAAAACTACACATCACGTATTATGCTGATTACCTCAGTGACAAAATCATCTGTAAAACAAACCCCCATGACACATAATTTACTCATGAAACAAACCTGCAGAGGTACCCCCTTGGGCCCAAAATAAAAGTTGGAAAGAAAATAAGTAAATAACATATTTTGCTAGATTACAAATCTCTCTCTCTCTTTTTTTTTTTTTTTTTGAGACAGGGTCTCATTCTGTCAGCCACGCTGGAGTGCAGTGGCATGATCGTGGCTCACTGCAACCTCTGCCTCCTGGGTTGAAGGGATTCTTGTGCCTCAGCCTCCCAAGTAGCTAGGATTACAGGCATGTACCACCATGTCTGACTAATTTTTTGCATTTTTAGTAGAGACGGGGTTTCACCACTTTGGCCAAGCTAGTCTCTCACTCCTGATCTCAAGTGATCCACCCACCTCATCCTGCCAAAGTGCTAGGATTACAGGTGTGAGCCACTGCACCTGGCCTCAATTTTTTTTTTTTGAGACGGAGTCTTGCTCTGTCGCCCAGGCTGGAGTGCAGTGGCCGGATCTCAGCTCACTGCAAGCTCCGCCTCCAGG
>NW_012111142.1:2880787-2882791 GCF_000951035.1 Colobus angolensis palliatus
TCCCAGGTACTCAGGAGGTTGAGGCAGGAGAATCATTTGTACCCAGGAGGTGGAGGTTGCAGTGAGCTGAGATCGTGCCACCGTACCTCAATCTGTCTCAAATATGAATAAATACTTAAATAAATAAATGGAGAAAAGTTAAACTGTTCTGGTTGAAGAGAATATGAAAACCAGAAGCCCTTTATCCAAATTTGGTGGGTTACTCTTGCTTTTTTTCTACGTTTATTAAAGGAAAATTAGAACAAGGAAGAAAGAGTAAACATCACTAAAAATTCCACTACCTAGAGAACTGCTAATGAAATATAGTTTTTCAGACTCTAAAGAATGTCTTCAAATAAATTTGATCAGCAGACTGAAATATTGTTCCCATCTTTCCATGGGGCTGGGAGAGTGAGATTCTGGGCCAAGGGTCAAAGTGAAGAAAGAAAATTTTCTCATCAAATTCAGGAGGCAATGGCATGCATGGCCAGAAAGAGGAGACAAAGGCCAGAAGCTACTGGATAATGAATTCGATTGAACAGCCAGACTGCAGCAAACTCTGAGAGTGCTGGGTAATAGCTAAAACAGCAGGGCTGGAGGTCCTGTTGCTCGCCTTTTTATTGCCCAGCAACTGTAAGCTGTTGGTTCAATGGGAGTCATTTAAACAGACGGGGTTATTAAGAAAATAAAGCTTGGAATGTGGCCATTTTGTTAAACTTATGAGACTGCAGGTATGAATTTTTGGTTAAAAGTTTTGACTGCCGTAAGAATGTTACTTCGAATGTACTTTGAGTTGTAAGGTCAAAAGAAAGAGAATCCTCCTATACATTTTTTCATTTAATCGGGAAGAGTTTTCAAGTTTCTGCAAATATGGTAATTGTAAATTTAAAGCATCATGCATTTATTGATGAACAATATTCCCATTGAAAGAAATGTAAGTGAGTGAAGTTGCAATACTTTCTTTAAAGCTTTTATTTTTCCCCTAGGAAAAGAGTATTAGGGTATTTGATACCCCTGATTTCTCCTAATCTCTTATATCTCCAAGGCAAAAAAAGGAATATGACTTGCAAGAAATATTCTCAGGCCTGAGTAAATAGAGATTTTTCCACACCTGTTGTTTTAAAACATTACTATTAGGCCAGTAGCGGTGGCTCACGTCTGTAATCCCAGTACTCTGGGAGGCCGAGGCAGGGGGATCATTTGAGGTCAGGAGTTTGAGACCAGCCTGACCAACATGGTGAAGCCCTGTCTCTACTAAAAACACAAAAATTAGCTGGGTATGGTGGCAGGCACCTGTAATCCCAGCTACTCAAGAGGCTGAGGCAGGAGAATCACTTGAACCTGGGAGGCAGAGGTTGCAGTGAGCAGAGATGGTACCATTGCACTTTAGTCTGGGTGACAAAGTTAGACTCCCTCTCAAAAAACAAACAAAAAATTGCTATTATTTGGCCTGTTTTCCCTTCTCTTTACCGAATCTATAAAGAGATTATTAAAATATTAAAACCACCAGGCATGCTGGTTCATGCCTGTAATCCCAGCACTTTGGGAGGTCAAGGCAGCTGGATAGCTTGAGCCCAGGAGTTTGAGTCCAGCCTGGGTAACAAAGAGAGACCCCGTCTCTACAAAAAACAAAAAAAATTATCTGGGCATGGTGGCACGTACTTGTGGTCCCAGCTACTCAGAAGGCTGAGGTGGGAGGATCCCTTGAGCCTAGGAGGCAGAAGCTGCAGAGAGCCAAGATCATACCACTGCATTCCAACCTGGGTGACAGAACAAGATCCTGTCTCAAAAACAAATAAATAAGGCCGGGCGCGGTGGCTCATGCCTGTAATCCCAGCACTTTAGGAGGCTGAGGCGAGTGGATCACCTGAGGTCAGGAGTTCAAGACCAGCCTGGCCAACATGATGAAACCTTTCTCTATTAAAAATACAAATAAGGCCGGGCGCGGTGGCTCAAGCCTGTAATCCCAGCACTTTGGGAGGCCGAGACGGGTGGATCACGAGGTCAGGAGATCGAGACCATCCT
>NW_012111142.1:2883451-2891802 GCF_000951035.1 Colobus angolensis palliatus
GCCAGGATGGTCTCGATCTCCTGACCTCGTGATCCGCCCGTCTCAGCCTCCCAAAGTGCTGGGATTACAGGCTTGAGCCACCGCGCCCGGCTGTCTCAAAACTTTCAATCTATGTATGCCAAGGTTTAAAACCTTTCTGAAACAATTGATTATTGTTCTATATCCTTCACTAACGCCTTCCACACCACATCCATCTGGCCTGGGCTCAATGCCCCTCCTACGCATTCTTAGCATATCATTCCTACCTACCACCTTTGCATTAAAATGATCGGCTTATCGCTTCTCTTTGGCTAAACTGTAAGCTTCTGTATGGAAAGAAAGCCTCCACAAACCCCAGATGAGACTGAATTCCCCTATTGTAATTGTCTACAATTCCCTATAGTTTTGCTTTATAATACTTATGCATATGATTATATTTGTAACAGGAATGGCAATTAATGCTCTCTAGTCTTACATAACCATTATGGCTAAGGCTTTCTTTCACATACCATCAGTTTGCAATGTTTCATGCAATAAGACAATGGAGCAATATCTTCAGTATTCCAAGGAAAATGGTTTCAAACTAGAATTCTATATTTAGCCAAGCTTTAATTCAAGTGTAGAAGAAAGACATTTGCAGATGTCTGTGTTCTTAAAATTATACCCAACATGTACTCTTTCTCAGGAATTACTGGAGAATGGAAGCACAAAGCAAGAAGGCCAAACATAAAAGAAAAATAGAGGATCCAGAAAATAGGGACTCCAACACAAGCAGGAGAACCTACTCCTCAGGATGAGCATGCAGGAGATCCCAGAGTGACACCTACAAAACATTTCTAGAAAGCAGTCTATTCATGTTGGGAGCAGGGTTAACAGAGACCTCCAAGAAGGATGTTGTCACAAAATGAATAAAAATAAGAAACAACCAATGTATTTCAACATTGTGAAAGGAAATTTATAATTCTCGAAGAATGTTTGAGGATGAATTAGTTATAGGTACATAGAAAAGTAAGCAAACAATAGAGGCAATTATTAATTCCGGGAAAACCAAAAAAAAATTGTACAAGAGAGGAAATGTAGTCATTGTGCAATGCATGGTCATGTTGGATTAACCAAAAGTTGTGCAATGATGTAATTATATAGGGAGAAATGGAGGAGGAAAAGAATGTATGTGAATGTATTTATGATGAGGTGTGGTGTGGGGAACATTAGAAGAGAGCTTAATCTTCATCTTCCATAGGAGGAAGCCAAAATATACGAAACTGAACAATCTCCAAATAGCAGCAATACAAGAATGTTATTTAGGAAGACGGAGGCAAGTATCAGAAGAAAGAATTAATAAAATCTTTTAAATGTTGCCTTTGAGTACTGAGAATTGGGGGTAGAAAAGGAGAAACAGTGTACTGCTTTTTTCATTATAAGATTTATAAAATTATGTAACTTTAAAAACTCTGCACAAATATAAACCATTGTTTTAAATAAAAGAGCGAGAAACATTAAACCCTTTTTTTCACAGTCTTTTGAAAATAAAAGGAATGCTGTGAGGAAACTGATGGGGTGTGAAAGAAAGCCTCAGCCTTAATGGTTATGTAAGACTAGAGAGCGTTAATTGCCATTCCTGTTACAAATATAATCACATGCATAAGTATTATAAAGCAAAACTATAGGGAATCGTGGACAATTACAATAGGGAAATTCAGTCTCATCTGAAGCTTTTCATACAGAAGCTTACAGTTTAGCCAAAGAGAAGCCAATAAGCAGATCACTTTAACACAAAGGTGGTAGGTAGGAATGATATGCTAAGAATGTGTAGGAAGGGCATTAAGCCCAGCTTGGATGGATGTGGTGTGGAAGGGTTTAGTGAAGGATGTGGAATAATAATCAAATGTTTCAGAAAGGTTTTGAACCTTGGCATGCATAGGTTGAAAGTTTAGAGGCAGTCTGGGTGCAGTGGCTCACACCTGTAATTCCAGCACTTTGGGAGGCCGAGGCGGGGGGATCTCGAGGTTAGGAGATGGAGGCCATCCTGGCTAACACGGTGAAACCCCGTCTCTACTAAAAATACAAAAAATTAGCCAGGCATGGTGGCACGCGCCTGTGGTCCCAGCTACTCAGGAGGCTGAGGCAGGAGAATTGCTTGAACCTGGGAGGCAGAGGTTGCAGTGAGCCTAGATCATGCCACTGCACTCCACTCTAGGTGATAGAGCGAGACTCTGTATCAAAAAAAAAAAAAAGTTCAGAGGCAAATGTTTTTTGACAATCAGAATAATACGTGGTTTTGTTTTATTTAATTTATTTATTTATAAATAAATATATGGAACACCATTATATAATATTTCTGTGAGACAGATGCAATAGGTATAAAGAACCTCAAGAAGATAGATAATAGTAGGATTCACTAAAATAATTAGGAAGTGATGAGTTTTGAGTATTACCTTTGTTTTTAATATAATTTATTTCATTATAAGTTACAATAAACATTCTAAGTTTATTTAATTTTTAATAATGGTTAACCACTGCCTCATAAAATTTCTGAAAATAAACCATCTATTCTTATGAGCCAGTGTGAGCTGGCTCCAGCAGTGTTGGAAATGTTATAATATCTTGAAATATTAATATTTGTGCTTTTTCTCTTCTGTACTTTTGAGGTAGGAGGTGGGACTTGATTCCAGGGGCGAGACTTGAATACTGGACTAGACTGAGGACTAGCTAAGACACTTTTTCACACTTTCTCTCTGGTGTTGCCAAGGAGAAAGCAGTTTTCAATCAGACCCACCCACCAGGGTGCCTTGTCAATTTACTGTCACCATGGCAACACCTGTGTTGTTATCACCCCTTTCCATGGTACCAACCATTCAAAACTTACTACCCCTTTTCTGCATAAACTGCCCTTTAGTCTGCATACAATTAAAAGTGGTATAAATATGACTGCAAAACTACCCCGAGCTGCTACTCTAAGCCCTGTTCTGCAGGAGCACTCACTGAGCTGTAACACTACCTGTTCAACAAAGCTGTTTTCTTCTTTCTCTGGATTGCCCTTGAATTCTTTCCTGGGCAAGGCCGAGAACACTCGCTGGCTAAGCTCACTTTGGTGCTTGCCTGTCCTACATCACTTTCTTGCACTTGATCTTTTGCCTGTAACTCAGTGGTATCTATGCTGCCTTGAGAAGTATGACTATTATAGTTGGAATGCAAATGGTAAGAAACAAAGGACCTGATTATGCATGGTAGATTAAACATGTGCCTTCACCCCTGGTTCTTCCTGAAATCCCAGTAATGTGACCCCATAAAAGGTATAAGCCAAAAAGGACCAACAGAAAGGGAGGGGAGACAATATAACAAAATTTGAAGAATGGAAGCAGGAGACTAAGTAAGAACAAATATTCCTATCTAGAGAAAACTCAAATCTAAACTTGAAGAGGAGGAGGGTAATAACAAGCTGATTCATGCTGTGAATCACCCCAAAAGCTCAGGAATGGGGAATTAGAAAATAAAATTTGAGAAAATCTCTGAGAAAGTAGAGCCAAAATATAAAAATGAAAATGAAAGCTGGGTGCGGAGGCTAACGCTTGTAATCCCAGTACTTTGGCAGGCCGAGGCAGGTGGATCACCTGAGGTCAGGAGTTCGAGATCAGCCTGGCTAACATGGTGAAATCGTGTCTCTACTAAAAATACAAAAATAAGCCGGGCATGGTGGCGCGTGCCTATAATCCCAGCTACTCAGGAGACTGAGGCATGAGAATAGCTTGAACCTGGGAGACAGAGGTTGCAGTAAGCTGAGATCGTGCCACTGCACTGCAGTCTGGGCGACAGAATGAGACTTTGTCTCAAAGAAAAAAAAGAAAAGAAAAGAAAATGAAAAAGAGACAGAAAATAGAAAATATAAGAAAAAGACTTAGTTCAGCATCTAAATAATAAGAATTTCAGAAAGAAAGAATAGAGAAAACAGAGGGGAGGTAATAATCAAATGCAGGAAAATTTTCCACGACTGTATTGACTTTCTAGAGTGAGAGAGCCTGCTGTGCTCAGCATATAGATTTTAAAAGACCCACACCGGCCGGGCGCGGTGGCTCAAGCCTGTAATCCCAGCACTTTGGGAGGCCGAGGCAGGCGGATCACAAGGTCAGGAGATCGAGACCATCCTGGCTAACACGGTGAAACCCCGTCTCTACTATAAAAATACAAAAAACTAGCCGGGCGAGGTGGCGGGCGCCTGTAGTCCCAGCTACTCGGGAGGCTGAGGCAGGAGAATGGTGTGAACCTGGGAGGCGGAGCTTGCAGTGAGCTGAGATCTGGCCACTGCACTCCAGCTTGGGCGACAGAGCGAGACTCCGTCTCAAAAAAATAAAATAAAATAAAAAATAAAAAACATAAAATAAAAGACCCACACCAAAGCACCTGATGGGAAATGTTATTTACTAGGGACAAAAAAAGTTCTTAAACATTTTCAAAAAGAAATAAAAGAAGCCACAGATAGAATTAGAAAAGAATGGCCGTGTGTGGTGGCTTATGCCTGTAATCTCAGCACTTTGGGAGGCTGAGGTGGGCGGATCACGAGGTCAGGAGATCGAGACCAGCCTGGCCAACATGGTGAAACTCCGTCTCTACTGAAAATACAAAAATTAACTGGGCCTGGTGGCGGGCACCTCTAATCCTAGCTACTTGGGAGGCTGAGGCAGGAGAATCACTTGAACCCGGGAGGCGGAGGTTGCAGTGAACCGAGATCATGCCACTGCCCTCCAGCCTGGGTGACAGAGTGAGACCCTGTTTCAAAAGAAAAAAAAAAAAAGAAAGAAAGAAAATAAAAGAATTGGATTTTCTTTCTTTTTTTTCTTTTTTTCTTTTTGGAGAGGTGGTTGTTAAACATTTAGCAGTGCAACACTGTCTCTAATCTTCTCTATATTTTAAAGTCCACGAGGGCAGTCATTTTTTCTGTTTGATTCCCCAAGACTCACAGTTTTATTACCTAGTAGGCACTCTATAAATATTTATTGAGTGAGTGAACGAAAGCTCAGGAATTTTGCCTTCTTCATTTTTATATCTGATAACAAGCACAGTCCTGATAGAGATGAAGCCCTGAAAAAAAAAGTTTGCTGACCTGAACTGAACTTGTATCAGAGCCTCCCAATGCTGAAAACAATCCTATGACAATGCAATACCCATCCAAGAAAAAGAGTGAGAGGGTTTATTTCTTGAGGCACAAGGCGGGCAGTCACATGCTAATTTTCATGATTGCTTTGTAAGTTAAGTCACTTGTTGCAGTAAGCCCAGGGGGGAAGCCAGATCTCTTCCCTAAAACAGTACCCTATTCATTAGATTTTCTATTTGTCAGAGGCACCAGCATTTTCTGACACTAACGTTGGACAGGGGAGCTGGTTACTTGCTTCGTGGCTACAAGATTTTTACTTAAGATAAACGACAGTAAACCAGAGTTGGGAAGAATCAGATAAAGAAGAACAAATGTCTACCATTTAATGAGCACACACTATGCTCATTATAAAACCCAGGTTTAAATCCAGTAGCTCCTGTCAAAAACTGTATAAAGAAGGAATTATCCTAACATTACAAATGAAGATACCAAGGTTTAGAAAGTTTTGTGAATTTGCCTAAAGCATACAACTGATCATTAGCAATAGTGGGACTCAAAATTTGTCTTAAAACAAACCCCAGTATATTTTGAAATAAAAAGAAGTAAAACAACCTATTTTGCTGAGAGATAGGGAGGGATCCTGACTCCTACTTGCTGAACAAATTCCCATTGCACAAAACAAGGAGGTTTACAAAACCTTCTTCTAGGGTCAATGAACTCTTCCAAGCAACTGGATTGGAATTAAACTTGGCAAAGATTACTAAATGCCACCAGTGTTAGACAATTGAGAGTTTCTGCAGAACAGAATTCAAGACAAATGAAACCAAAATTTTGGAAAGCACCTAAAGTGAGAGTCACGTAGGATTCAAAAGTCTAAGAAAAGCTTCCTGGCATTTGTGCTGCCCCAGCTGGAGCTGATAGAATTGTTTCTATTCTTTCCTGTATGTTGGAGGAGGAAGTAGTTGGGTTGTCTTTCTTGACTGTTGAGTGGGAGGAATAACACAGCATTATCAGAGAAAATGGCAAAAGAAAAAAAAAGGGGAGGAATTTTTTTTTGTAACTGCTGTAAAAATAAATTCATATCTCTGTAGTGGAAGAACTTGGATTTGGTTTAGTAGGTAATTTGGAATGTTGTCCAGTGCATTTCAATGGGAAAAAATAAAATAACCTCAGAAACCTAACAGCCAAGACTATAGTGGTAGATTTTTTTAAAAAAGCTTCTAAGCCGGGCGTGGTGGCTCATGCCTGTAATCCCAGCACCATGGGAGGCTGAGGCAGGTGGATCACTTGAGGTCAGGAGTTTGAGATCAGCCTGGTCAACATGGCAAAACCTCTCTTTACTTAGTCCCAGGTATTCAGGAGGCTGAGGCAGGAGAATCACCTGAACCCGGGAGGCGGAGGCTGCAGTGAGCAGAGATCGCACCATTGCACTCCAGCCTGGGCAACAAGAGAGAAACTCCGTCTCAAAAATAAAATAAAATAAAATAAAATAAAATAAAATAAAATAAAATAAAATAAAATAAAATAAAATAAAACAAAATAAAATACAAAGAAAGAAAAGTCTCCTGTAACACTTAGAGTTACGAGGAGTCCTGCATTTCTTGAGGAAATGAAATCTTGCACGATAATGAACACTTTGTGATTGAACATGTGTTTTCATTTTGCCCTGGTTGACTGTGTGGCAAATTAAATGACTTCTAGTTGCTACACAATCATCCCAAAAATAAGAGAGCATTTTTCCTCCCTTTGGCAGTATAGAATAGCTTAGGACTTGGTGTTCTGTTTGTTAAGGTCTAGGATTCCTTAGTTAAGAGAATGCTGCTTTTGAAATCTAGGGTCTTGGAGATTTGCTGGACTGACGTTAAGACAGAAGAAGGGCCGGGCGCGGTGGCTCAAGCCTGTAATCCCAGCACTTTGGGAGGCCGAGACAGGCGGATCACGAGGTCAGGAAATCAAGACCATCCTGGCTAACACGGTGAAACCCCGTCTCTACTGAAAAAAAATACACAAAACTAGCTGGGCGAGGTGGCGGGTGCCTGTAGTCCCAGCTACTCGGGAGGCTGAGGCAGGAGAATGGCGTAAACCCGGGAGGTGGAGCTTGCAGTGAGCCGAGATCGCGCCACTGCACTCCAGCCTGGGCGACAGAGCGAGACTCCGTCTCAAAAAAAAAAAAAAAAAAAAAGACGGAAGAAGCTGGAGCAGAGAAAGATTGCCAGAGTAGGAAGAAGGGCAGTGGTAGCTCCTCGAGCTGTGGGGATCTATACTCTGCTCCCTCATGGTTGCCTGGAAATAGCAGGAATTTTGATAGGCACGGCCTTGTGTGTACCTGGGGATTGAGTGCTAAGCTTCCAGCCTTCCCTCTGGAATGAATGAAGGTCTCAGTTGCCAAGTCTGGCACGAAGGGAGTAGATGTTGTCTTCAATAGACGCAGCTACCTTTTAATAGACTATATAGATTCGGACAATGTGTGTTTTACCAGCAAATCAGTGGATTCAGGACTCAGTATACACTCTTCCCCCACATCGGTTTTCCTGAATAATGTAAGTCTTAGAGCACTCTAAAAATAATTGATTAAATTATCAACTGTAATGGACTCGGGGGATTTAATTTAATCTAGAAAATAATGAAATGTGATATTTCCTACACTTAAGTTGTATTCATTATCTATTGCTGTGTAACAATACTACCACAAACTGAGAGGTTTAAAACATAAGTCATTTATTAAAGGCTTAAAACATTATTATTTATTATCTCATACAGTGAATCTGAATCACAACAGCTCATCTTGGCTAACTTCTTGAGTTCAGCCTCGTGAAGCCCTAAGCAGAGAGCTCAACCAAGCCCACCTAGATTTCTCCTTCTCCTTCTTCTTCTTCTTTCTTTTTTTTTTTTAGACAAGGTCTTACTCTGTTGCCCAGGCTGGAGTGCAGTGGCATGATCAGGGCTCTCTGCAGCCTCAACCTCCTGTCTCAAGCGATCCTCCTGTCTCAGCCCCTTGAGTAGCTGGGACCACAGGTGTGTGTCACCATGCCCAGCTAATTTTTGTGTGTGCGTTTTTAGTAGAGACAGGGTCTCACTGTGTTGCTCAGACTGATCTCGAACTCCAGAGTTCAAGCAATCCTGTCTTGGTCTCCCAAAGTGCTGGGATTACAGGCATGAGCTACCAGGTCCAGCCACTAGATTTATTCTTTTTATCTTTTTTTTTTTGAGATGGAGTCTCGCTTTGTCTCCCAGGCTGGAGTGCAGTGGCGTGATCTCGGCTCACTGCAAGCTCCGCCTCCCA
>NW_012111142.1:2891852-2895807 GCF_000951035.1 Colobus angolensis palliatus
AGGCTGGAGTGCAGTGGCGTGATCTCGGCTCACTGCAAGCTCCGCCTCCCAGGTTCATGCCATTCTCCTGCCTCAGCCTCCTAAATAGCTGGGACTACAGGCGCCCACCACCACGCCCGGCTAATTTTTTGTATTTTTAGTAGAGATGGGGTTTCACCGTGTGAGCCAGGATGGTCTCGATCTCCTGACCTCGTGATCCACCCACCTTGGCCTCCCAAAGTTTTTTTTATTTTTTTGAGACATGGTCTCGCTCTGTTGTTCAGGCCAGAATGCAGTGGCATGAACGTGGCTTACTGAAGCCTCAACCTCCTGGGCTCAAGTGATCGTCCCACCTCAGCGTCCAAAGTAACTGGGACTACAGGCGTGCACCACCAGGCCAGGCTAATTAAGAAAAAAATTTTTTTTTGTAGAGATGGGGTTGCACCATGTTGCCCAGACTGGGTTCAAACTCCTGGGCTTAAGCGATCCTCCCACCTCAGCCTCCCAAAGTGTTGAGATTAAAGCATGAGCCACCACACTCATTCCCACGTAGACTTCTGACTTACAGAACTGTGAGCTACTAAGAGGATGTTAAATTTGTTGTAATTTGTTATGCAGAAGTAGAAAATAATTACGATGCAGCTTTCTCTCTTGCTTGCTATGTTTCACCACACAGGTCTCATTTCTCTTTTTCAAATATGCGAAGCGTCTTTCTGCCTTAGAACCTTTGCACTTAGGTTTTGCTCTTCCTGAATACTCTAATAATGACTGGCTCTTTCTCATTCTTTCAGTGTCACTTAAATATTACCGCCTCAGGAAGTCCTTCACAGACTACCCTGTCTTAAATAGCACTCTCCCAACTTATCATCATATCTTCCAATTTATTTTCTCCGTAGTATTAGTATAT
This sequence comes from Colobus angolensis palliatus, assembly GCF_000951035.1. NCBI lineage: Eukaryota > Metazoa > Chordata > Mammalia > Primates > Cercopithecidae > Colobus > Colobus angolensis. The sequence continues at coordinate 2,892,739 of NW_012111142.1, forward strand.
AGCTCTTATGCAATTACTATGTGGCATACACAGTTCTAAGCACTTTACATGGATTCATTTATTTAATCCTCATAATAATCTCATAAGGTTATAAAGTAGATGCTATTAATATGCCCATTTACAGATGGGGAAACCGAGGCACAGAGATTGAGTCACTTGCAAAGACCACACAGCTAGTAAATAGCATAACCAAGATTTGAACCCAGGCAGTCTAATTCCAGAGTGCACACACTGAAAACTATATATCCTCTACAGTATTTATCACAATCTAAAAATCATCTTTTTATTTACTTATTTTTTGTCTTTCTCTCCCTCCATACTCCTAACATACAAGCTTCTGGAAGGTAGGGATCTTATTTGTCCTTTTATGTAGTACCTGCTCAGCGAATATTTTGGGATGAATGAATGATTATTCCCATTTTTCAGATGACAAAAGTGATACCAGAGAAATTAACTAGCTTGTCTAAAGTCACACAGTTAGTATGTGGTAAAACCAGGATTTGTACCTGGGTCTGTCTAACGTCAAACCTGTGCCCTTAGCTCTTATCGCCTTCTTCATTAAATATAATGACTATAATAGTAATAATTAGATGCCAATTTCTTAATGTGTGACATTGCCCCATAGTATGAATACAGTTTTTTCAATGAGCAAAATGAGTTATCCAAAATGGTTTCTTGGAAAATATTGTGACATTCGGGAAGGAAGCTCATCTTTGCTGTCCTATCAATTCATTTTGTGCTTTTCTGTTTTTCCTCCAGGGGACTTTTCTGGCACTTCCTCTGAGGCATTTTCTGGGTCAGGGAAATCTTTCTAGTGCCCTTCAACTGTCTCTGCCTACCCATAAGGCTGGCCTTGTATCTAATACACACCAGCTTCTCTGCCTCTGAGGGGTTAGCCTTCCCTGGCCATGACATATAATAACTGTTTCCCTTTCCCTTTCTTTCCACACTAGTTTCTCTCTCATCTAAGTGGCCCTTCCCACCTGTGAATACCCAAATTACAATGTATTTTAGAGAAAACTTTCTCTCCCCTCTGAAAACCTCCCTTCCTTGTGGTAGACCTCTGAGTGCTATATTCAGATTTTACTATAGATAGTTATCACTGGTTAAGGTCTCACAGCTGACTTCATTGACAAAACAACACAGTAAAGCCAAGATTCTGGCCTGCGAAACATTTCCTCAATAACCTGACATGAAACAAAGACAAGCACACTGAGGCATTTGGCCCAGGCTGCATGAGTCCATGGAAGTTAATTGTTTGGTGATTTCCGTACCTGAGGCACAAATGCTTCCTTTTGCAGTAATAGACTCACTAAAGCCTCTGTCAATGCAATGAAATTAGGGACTTCAAGGGCAGCCTGTATTTAGATAACACTCAGTGGTAATTCAGGCTGTGAGGTTTGCAGGACTGACACATAGTTCATAAAGGGACCACAGGCCCTCCCAGTTTGAGGATTCTTGATTACAGTTCTGAATATTTCTGGAGGAGTGCTGGCCCTCCTATCAATGATTCCTTGCTGTTATTGCACCCCATGGAGTTCAGAGCCTATTTCTTACAAAGGAGAAAGAAAGCTGGTGTGGATAGTATGCAAATATAAGCTACCAAGGCGTCCACATTCTTAAGCCTAACATAAAGGACCCTTTATGAATTGTGTATACACACACACACACACATACACAAGCTTTATATATATTAAATTTTCTCTGTCCCTTATGAGGTTATTGAATTTTTAGGGAATGGACCAGGTTTCCTCAATACCTAATCTACTGTATGGCACATTATAAGCTCAATAAAATGTGTATTTAATAAAGAAATAAAAGATTTATCAAGTTGTATACATTAATTGTGTGCAGTTTTTTTTGTGTTAATCAAACCTCAGTAAAGTGTTTTTTTTTTTTTTTTTAAAGAAACATTTGGCCGGGCAAGGTGGCTCATGCCTGTAATCCCAGCACTTTGGGAGGCCAAGGTGGGTGGATCATGAGGTCAGGAGTTACAGATCAGCCTGACCAACATGGTGAAACCTGGTCTCTACTAAAAATACAAAAATTAGCTGGGTGTGGTGGCACGCTCCTGTAATCCCAGCTACTCAGGAGGCTGAGGCAGGAGAATCACTTGAACCCGGGAGACAGAGGTTGCAGTGAGCCGAGATGGCGCCATTGCGCTCCAGCCTGGGTGACAGAATGAGAGTCTGTCTCATTACAAAAAAAAAAAAAAAAAAGGAACTTTTTTTTTTTTGAGACAGAGTCTCACTGTGTCGCCCAGGCTGGAGTGCAGCAGCAATCTCAGCTCATTTGCAGCCTTGACTTCCTGGGCTCAAGTGATCCTCCTGCCTCTGCCTCCTCAGTTACTGGGACTACAGGTGCATGCCATCATGCCCAGCTAATTTTCTTGATTTTTTTGTAGAGATGAGGTCTCACTATGTTGCCCAGGTTGGTCTAGAACTGGCTAGCTCAAGTGATCCTCCCGTTTCAGACTCCCAAAATGCTGGGATTACAGCCGTGAGCCACTGCACCTGGTCTCCTTTTTAAGAAGAAATAAGAGAAATACTAGATTTTCCCTTATTTTAAAAGTATTTTCCACCATATAAACATTTTAACAACTGGGGGTTTATTTGGGTTAATAAGCTCCTCTTTTAAAGCATCGATGTTCAATGCAGAGTTGAAACCATCAGTCACCCACACTTCGGTGTGAATTACTTTAATCTGCTGAAAACCTGGCTCAGATCAGTAGGAGTTGAGAGGCTGAGGTAAAGAAGTACACCTTTGTTATTCTTATTGGCTGCCCAGCACCTTTGAATATTCTTGTTATATTTGATGACTTCTCTACTGAATGGAAGCCAAATTTCACTTTCTCAGTCTCCTGTGCAGTTAGACTCCTCTAATCAGATACATTTGCACCAGACTTTGAAGTGAAGGCTAGAGAGATAAAGAAGCAGGTGGAACTCAGTCTAGGAAGTGCATCTAGATTCCCAGGAAGCAGTACCAGAGGTTCTATTAGAAGTGTTCGTATCTTGGCCGGGCGCGGTGGCTCAAGCCTGTAATCCCAGCACTTTGGGAGGCCGAGACGGG
>NW_012111142.1:2900227-2901836 GCF_000951035.1 Colobus angolensis palliatus
AAAAAAAAAAAAAAAAAAAAAAAAAAGTGTTCGTATCTCACATTAATGTAGTGGAGGCAGTAATGGTTTCCCAGTGTTCTGAGATGTAATTTGGGCTCCTACAAGCCTGGTTTTTACACCTTCCAGGAAATTCTGTGAATTCCTTAATGATGTTCAATAAATTCCTGGCCAGGTGCAGTGGCTCACGCCTGTAATCCCAGCACTTTGGGAGGCCGAGGTGGGCAGATCATTTGAGGTCAGGAGTTCAAGACCAACCTGGTAAACATGGTGAAACCCCGTTTCTACTAAAAATACAAAAATTAGCTGGGTGTGATGGTGGACGCCTATAATCCCAGCTACTCGGGAGGCTGAGGAGGGAGAATCACTTAAACCCAGGAGGCAGAGGTTGCAGTGAGCTAAGATCACACCACTGCACTCCATCCTGGGTGACAGAATGAGATTCTGTCTCAATAAATAAATAAATACATAAATAATGAATACATAAATTCCCTTTCTGCTTAAGCTAGTTAGAACATGTTCCTGCATTTTCTTTCTTCCTTCCTTCCTTCTTTTCTCTCTCTCTCTCTCTCTCTCTCTCTTTCTCTCTCTCTCCCGGCTTTAAGTGATCCTCCTGCCTCAGCTTCCTGAGTAGCTGGGATTACAGGCACCTGCCACCACACCTGGCTAATTTTTGTATTTTAGTAGAGACAGGGTTTCACCATGTTGGCCAGGCTGCTCTCGAACTCCTGACCTCAGGTGATCCACCCACCTTGGCCTCCCAAAGTGCTGGGATTACAGGTGTGAGCCACCACGCCTGGCCTGTACTTTCTATCTAATATGTTGACTAACATGGAAGTACACTGGAAGAAGGGAGTATCTTATAGTGTGGTGCTTTGGGAAAGATAAGATGGAATAAAGATGGGTGATTTGGGACAGGGGAATAGCAGTAACAACTGTGAATCCTTGGAGGAGCAGAAGGAAAGAAGCAGATATGATGGTAAATGAGAGTCACCAAATTTTGCCTATTTTGTAATTTTCCCTGTGTTTCTTATAGGAGCCACTGAGGACTTAAAAATGATTGCTTATCTTTTCATGAGCAAGCTGTATGCTGAGATATACCATGACTGGTCTCAAAAACTGGGGACTTCAGTCTTCTCTAACCCACTCTAGCTCCCCAGTCCAGATAATCCCAAACTCCTCTAATACAGATAGGGCTCTCTAAATTGTTTTTTTTTTTTTTCTTGTGTAACATCTATCTGTTTCTTGGTGAGGAAGAACAAGAAAGGAAGGGGAGAGGAGGGAACAGCAGAATAATAAAAAGAAAAGAAAGGAGGGGGCAACTGTGTGGAGAGGAGAAGATTCTAAGGCAAGGAGAATTTATGCAAATATCCATTTGAAAAGGAGCAAGCAGCATGCTGCCTCTTCTATCCTTGACTTTCCCCTTTGAGGCATCCATACAGTACTGAAGCTTTTCCCTTTGGAAAAGTCTTCCAGAACATATTCCTTTGAAAAGAGTTAAGGTCCTCTTGTAAACACTAATTTAGATATGGAGCACCAGGGCCCAGGCACGGTGGCTCACGCCTGGAATCCCAGCACTTTGAGAGGCCAAGGGGGGCAGATCACCTGAGGT
>NW_012111142.1:2902327-2904728 GCF_000951035.1 Colobus angolensis palliatus
CAGAGTGAGACTTCACCTCAAGAAAAAAAAAAAAAAAAAAAAAAAAAAAAAAAAAAGAAAAAAGAAAAGAAAAGAAGATATGGAGCACCAGAATAAATGTAGAATTTGAAGAACTTTATTAATTTTATTAATACATGTATTAATTTATCCAACAAATCTTTACTGAGACCCTTTATGTGCCAGGCACTAATCTTGGGAGCAGTGTTGAATAAGACAGATAAAGGCCTTTGGGAGCTTTCATTAGCATTGAGCTCATCTATACTCTCATGTTTCATAATCTGTTAAAATAAATGTCTTCTCTTGAAATCATAGCAGTGGTACAATGACAGAGTAAAGTATCCATCCAAGGTTACATACAGGTAGGTGCTTAGTATAATTGCTTTGTAATGATAAAATGATGACACTATTAAAACTCTGAGTATAGTCGGGGTAATTTCTTAAGCTTTATAAGGCAATGGAAAAAATAAATTTTTATCAAGAATATTAGAAAGAGCTATAAATCCATCAATTGAGACCTTCTATGTAGACATATAGATGTATTTAACCTGTGAGTATGCTATTCGTGTTATTGAAGGAACTTCTTTCCTGTCCTTGATGTTTCTTCCATTGACCGGAGCCCATTAATGTATACATCAGTACAGTGCTCCTGATCTTCTGACAACACTGCACTTGTTCCACCCTGGAGCCATCAGTTAGTTCGAAAAAAAGAAACTGGGCATGAGCAGTTTAGCTTCTTCCTCTTGGGAAATAGCTGAAGAGAAGAAGCATGGGTTTTTCTGTCTGCTCCTGTAGGGACAGGTACTGCCAGTGCTTGGGGTGAGAGGTGGGGCCTGCCTAGTTCCAGCACTGCCTGCAACTAGGTAGGTATGTCTGAATAATTCTGGACTCAGTATTACAAAGCCCACTTGCTCAGACTTTAGCCCTCCAACTTAACCTTTACCCATAATAAAGTTGATTTCTTTTGGCTCCCACTGCCTTACTCCTGTATCTTGTTTTCCCATTTATTCAGAAGTCATGTGAGAAAAGGGGCTAGTTATTGGTTCCTCAAATTAAGTAAAGATTGCCCCACAATTGAGTAAAGAAAAACATAAAACTCAGTGGAAAGAGCCCAGGCTCTGACATCAGACCTGGATTTTGAATCCTGGCTGTGTGATCTTGGTTAAGCCACCCTGCCTCAAAGAACCTCATTTCTTCTTTAGTATCCTGGAGACAATACATCTAGTATTGTTTCAAAGATGAAAAGTATCATATGTAAACTACCAAACACAAACACAGTTCCTGGCATTTAAAAAACAGTAACTAGTAGTAGTGGTAGTAGGAGTAGTAGTGATAGTAGTAGTGATTTGGGATATCAAGCATTAGTCAGAAAGGTATTTCTGCCTTCAGGAAAACTTATCTTTTTGAAGCAATAACTCTAAACTTAAAAAAAAAAAAATTACCAATTAACTAAAAAATGCACGTTTCACACAAAACATTGCATGTCTTTAAATTTGGACACTCAAAAATTTCTTTGGAATTCAGGAGAGATGATGAAGATGACTAAAATGAAACATTGAGTTTATTATCCCTTTGATTATCCTGGAGGAAAACTTTGTTAGTAATAAGATTTTCTGGCTGGACATGGTGGCTCACACCTGTAAGACCAGCACTTTGGGAGGCCAAGGTGGGTGGATCACCTGAGTCAGGAGTTTGAGACCAGCCTGGCCAACATGGTGAAACCTCATCTCTACTAAAAATGCAAAAAATTAGCCAGGCGCGGTGGTGCGTGCTTGTAATCCCAGCTACTCAGGAGGCTGAGGCAGGAGAATCACTTGAACCCGGGTGGTGGAGGTTGCAGTGAGCCGAGATAATGCCACTGTACTCCAGCCTGGGTCAGAGTGAGACTTCACCTCAAGAAAAAAAAAAAAAAAACGAAAACGAAAACAATTCTTTTGTGCTGACAAGTGGAAACTGTATGTTTTTGCAAAGCTCTAATGAGCAGTTTGTAGATTATAAGAACTCCATGCTTCAACATTCTATTATGAAGGGTTCATTTTAGGAACCAGCCCAAGCCAGAGAGGAAATTCTTTTAGACTGGAATGCTCACCCATAATGCAAGTCATCAAAGAAATGGCTGAAAACAAGTATTAATATTATACATCTATTTGGTCAATATAGACAACTAGGGATAATTTAATAACTGGATTCAGTTAGGTTTCTGACACTGACATAATAAAACAAAGTGATTTTTCCCCCTACCCTTAAGCAATATTGCCTAATCAAAATGCTCCTATTGGCTCCAAAGGAATAAGGTTTTCAGACTGTGTTTTTTTTTTTTTAGTGTCTTCTCCAGTTTCCGCCTGGGGGAAAAATAGGTTTGGGATGACATATTTGCTGAACTAATTCTTTTACCATATATATA
>NW_012111142.1:2904883-2913591 GCF_000951035.1 Colobus angolensis palliatus
AGAACTCTTTTGGTGGACAGTATCAAAAATTCAACTCCTGATATAAAGAAATAGCACAAGCAAAAATGTGTATTTACTGGCCTATATTAGTTCAGAGTTATATAACTTTAGGCATGCATGGCTGGATCTAAGTGCTCAAACCAATGCTATTCAATATAAATACAATGCAAGCCACAAATGTGAAACACATGTATAATTTTAAATATTTTATTTGGCATATAAAAAAGAAAAAAGTAGATAAAATTAATTTTTCTAATGTTTTATTTAGCCCAATATATCCAAAATATCATTCCAACATGTAATCAATATAAAAATTATTAATGATAAATTTTAGATTCTTTTTTTTTTTTTTTTTTTGAGGCGGAGTCTCTCTCTGTCGCCGGGACTGGAGTGCAGTGGCCAGATCTCAGCTCACTGCAAGCTCCGCCTCCCGGGTTCACGCCATTCTCCTGCCTCAGCCTCCCGAGTAGCTGGGACTACAGGCGCCCACCACCTCGCCCCGCTAGTTTTTGTATTTTTAGTAGAGACGGGGTTTCACCGTGTTAGCCAGGATGGTCTCGATCTCCTGACCTCGTGATCCACCCGTCTCGGCCTCCCAAAGTGCTGGGATTACAGGCTTGAGCCACCGCGCCCGGCCTAGATTATTTTATTCATACTAAATCTTTGAAACCCAGTGTAATTTTATGCTTACCACACATCTCAATTTAGACTAGCCACCTCTCAAGTACTCAATAGCCACATGTGCCTAGTGGCTACTATACCAGACATTGCAGGCTATAACAATACATCTGGATGATATTTCTCACTATTGTTTCACTCTGCTTTTGTCTCTGTTGGTTTTAGCCACTGGGAGGCAAGATAGCACACCTTATACCCCATAAGCTTAACAAATACAGTAAAAGAGCATTGTTCCTAAAAGTTCCAGAAAAACTCTTGCTCTTGATATTCATTGGTCTGTACTGGATCCTGTGACTCTTCTTGAGCCAATTATCAATAACTGTGACCAGAGGATGTGACACTCTGATTTGTCAGATTTCACAAATAATTCCTAGAGCTAAGAGTAGGATAAGTCCCATGACATGGATTGAGATTGAGGAAAGGGTTTCCAAAGAGAGTAACTATGATGCTGTAAGAAGGTAATCAGTGCTAGATACTCCAAAGCAAGGAATACTCACTGCTTATATTTTAACTCCAGGAACATTAGATACAATCTGAAATGACACAGTGTTTCTAAAGGAGGCTTCATGGGTGCTTGCCTAGGATGTACCCATAGGAAGTAGAGTTTTATCACCTGTGATCCAGGGCCAAGTTGATTCCTGGTTTCCAGGGAGATATGAGAAGCACAAGTTGGTAAACAGAAGTAGAAAGCCACTCTTTGAGTAGAGTGACCTTGTAATTTTTATTTTTCTTAGACTTGTCAAAAACTGAATAACAAGGGAAGCTTGAAGGTAAGGGAATAATAGAGTCACCATGAAGGCAGAAGGGAGACAGCTGCTGGTAGCCAGCTTCAGCCTGCACTAGTCTCTGAATATGTAAGTGTCTCCAGTAGGTTTCAGCTCCAGCTGGCAGTACCTCTAACTACCTTCCTCCAGTTGGAGAGCCCTAGCACCTATCCCACAAAGGAACATTAGGTCTTGAATGACTCCAAAATCACATATTCAAGGAGCATTCTATTTCCTTGTTTCTTATCCATGATTCTCCTAATATAAAGACAGCTTTGTCTAGAGCTGTGGTGAAATCAGGTCTGGATCCAATTAGGAGAGAGAAAATTACACAGTAATTCAAGGAGGGTAAGTTCAATATAAATTTGATATAAAGAAGGAGATGAGAGTAAGATGGGATTAGCTAGTGGTAAAGAAGTAAAGAGAATAAAAGAATATAGAAATAGCAGATATGAAAAGCTACTGCTAGGCCTGAGAGAGCTTGCCAAGGATAACCCCACCTCCATCCCACATGGCTAAGATTTTGACCTTCTTGGAGAGGGCACTACTGTGACTCAATGGATGGCAGATAAGTCACTGTGGTGCAGCACAGGTAGAAAGAAGCTTGCTGGAATGGGGTCACTAGAACTTGCCAGAAATTCACCTTCTGGGTTGCTGGGAAATTTTCACCAGAGGGCTTCACACAATTCCGGGGGAAGCTGATGACTTCTGGATGCAGAAGCCAGGCACTAGAGAAGCTGGGAGTGCTGTAGGATCTGCTGAGGGATCACGTGGACCAGGAAGGAAAACTCAACTTCCTCCTGCAAAGTCTCCCCATCACCACCCTCTACTGACAAAACTTAACGGCCAGCTGTAACAGAAAAAAAATATATCTAAAGGGCACATATTCATTTTTACAGAACAGTTTAAAAGAGTTAATATGGAACCATAAGGCAATAAAACAACCAGCTCCCAGGTTCCCAAATTTTCCCTAAAAAGACGCAAGATGACATTTCCTTGTGAGATACCTCTCCATGTGCTAACCATGGCACATGCTGTTATTCTATCCTTTTCTACTCAAGATAGACTGCTGTCAGAATGCAAATAAATAAGAGTGATACTATTATAGAGATGATCTTAATGCCTCAAAAGGCATGCCATAAAACATTGCTTTTTATACACTTCAAAGTGAATAATTTTGTTGGGGACACTTAGACTATTTCAAGGTTTTCACTATGATGATTAATGCTGCAAAAGAGAACCTCTCTGCATTATGCCTATATTTAACATTAATTTCTCGGGTTTGATTTAGAAATATGAACATTTCTAAAAATCACTCACCAATTGCTTTTCTTAAACTATTAATATCTTCTACCTACTGAACTCTTCCCATGTGCCAAACACTACAGAAAGTGCTTTACTGCATACATATTTAATTTGATCCTTACAATTAACTCAGTGAGGTAGATATTCCTTATTTCTATTATACAGATAAAGAAACTGAGGCTCAGAGAAGTAAAGTAACTTGCCACACAAAAGTCACAAAAAGAGAATGGACCACAGCTGCTGTTCATGGAACACAGCAGATTTATTGGCCACAGAAGAGAGAACTGAATCTAAGGCCACAGCATCTAGCTTCACCTCACTGACTCCTAGCTATTCTTCAGTTTTCAGTTTACGCACCTCTGTGTATGGTGATCTTCTACATTACTCAGCCATATTTACGGCTAAATTACTAGAATGGAGCAAAATACTAGGCACAAAGTGGGTGTTCAAATATATGTTTTTATCATAAAGGTTTTAAGGGAAAGAGCAGATAGACCAGAAAGAATAAATAAATCAGTATTAATAAGCGAAAAATTCACAGATACTGATTTACACAGAGGGTAGGATTTCAAATATCCTTCTGTTCCCATCCATGTTCTTCCTGACACAGAAAGGACATAATGGGTTAGTTGTACCATTTGCACAATAAAAAGCACCATTAATGCAATATTTGAACTTTGCACACATTTGGTGTGAGAATCATTATTTATATTTGTTCTGCCTTGAAGAGCATTTGGGAACTTCATTGTCTTTTGAGGCTTGAAATACAGCAAACAGCACAGTGAACTCCCCCGCAACCCCCAAAAAAGAATGAGAATTGGGGAGGCTAGAATCAGAGTAGTAAGAGAAGCTAACATCTGTACCAGGCACTGTGATAAATACTTTATATACATTATCTATTTAGGCCCCATTATAGCCCTGTGATGCTACTATCTCTTGTATTATCATAATTATTTAACTGATCAGGAAACTGAAGTGTTGTGAAGTTAAACAAAATTCTCAAGGTGACATAGTAACAATGTCTTAATTCTGACCCCTAAGTTCATAAATACTATGCTGTCAAGTACTCTTAGTAAGTTTGATGTCTCATAAAAACATATACCATAAGGACACCAACAGTGAAGTTACATCTAAATGCAGAAAGATACAGGATACAGCAGAGACAAACTTTTAAAATAGCTGGAATCTGCTCAGCCAATCTGAATTTGTAGTAGTTGATTTGAGTTTGTATGATAGCCAGATCCACCGACTTGACCATACCAAAAGGGTTGCAAATGGAAAGAGTTTAGGTTTTTCACATGCCTCTTAATCGATTAGGCATTATTCACTAATAGATTAGGCATTATTCACTGTGATAATAAGGACAGGTAAGACATGAAGAAGGGAGCTGGGTAGCGGTGTGCAGCTGTAGTCCCTGCTGTGAGGGAGGCTGAGGTAGGAGGATCCCTTGAGCCCAGGAGTTCGAATCCAGCCTGGGTAATATAGCTAGATCTCTCTGGAAAAAAAAAAAAAAAGTAAGCAGGAGCAGGAGGAAGAGATAGAGGATAGGAAGTAAAGTATAGGTAGTTATTAAACAGATTTTTAAATAATCCTAATCATAAAAACAACAGCAGAAATAGCTAATCTTCACTGAGGCCTTACTACGTGTTAAGTCCCTGAATTATTTAACCTTATCCTTTCAATAATCAGTAAAATAGGTGCCATTATTGCCCTCATTTAGGTTCCCTGACTCTAGCAAATGGCTAAATCATCTTACCAATAGAAATCTCTAGCTTTTGCATCATTTTTTTTTCTTTTTTTTCTGGGAATATCTTTCACAATTTTTTTTTTTTTTGAGATAGAGTCTCACTATGTCACCCAGGCTGGAGTGCAGTGGCGTGATCTCAGCTCACTGCAACCTCCACCTCCTGGGTTCAAGTGATTCTCTCGCCTCAGCCTCCTGAGTAGATTGGATGACAGGTGCCTGCCAGCATGCCCAGCTAATTTTTGTATTTTTAGTAGAGCTGGAGTTTCACTATGTTGGGCAGGCTGGTCTCGAACTCTTGACCTCAGGTGATCCACCCACCTCGGCCTCCCAAAGCGCTGGGATTACAGGTGTGAGCCACTGCGCCCAGCAATGAATAAGTTTTATTGGTCCTTCTTCTTGAAAAGCTCTCTTCCCTTGGCTTCTATGACACATCTCCACATTTTCCTACTTCCATTGTCCTTTCTACCTATCCCCCTCTTTGGGATCCCTTCTCCACTTTCGTCCTTAAAAATCTGGTTCCTCTCCTCAGCCTTTTCTTCTTTTTCTCAGTTGACCCATTCTGTCTTCTCTCATACCTTAAGTAACATCTGCTCTTACACTCTGTACATGCTGATGATTCCAAAGTCAGTCTACTGGACATTTCTGTCTGAATGTCTTGCATATACTTCATTTTATTTATTTTTGTTTTTGAGAAGGAGTCTTGCTCTGTTGCTCAGACTGGAGTGCAGTGGCATGATCTCGGCTCACTGCAACCTCTGCCTCCCAGGTTCAAACGATTCTCCTGCCTCAGCCTCCTGAGTAGCTGAAATTACAAGCATGTGCCACCATGCCCAGCTAACTTTTGTATTTTTAGTAGAAACGGGGTTTCACCATATTGGCCAGGTTGGTCTCAAACTCCTGACCTCAAGTGATCCACCCATCTCGGCCTCAAAGAGTGCTGGGATTACAGGAGTGAGCCACCATGTCCAGCCTGTCTTACATACACTTTAAACTCAGCTTGTGCAAAACTGAATTATATTCTTCACTTATTCCCTGAATCTCTTCTCTCCCTTCTGTGCTCTTGCTCAGTAAATGTTATTCGCCATTATCCCTCCAGGTGCCCAAGTCAGAAACCTGGGTATCATGTTTGACACCATCTCGGCCCTCACCTATCTTTCTAATCCATAGCCAAGTCCTATCAACTCAACTTCCCAATTCTCAAAACTGGCCCATGTCACTGCCACTACTTCAGTTTAGGTCTTTTTCTTTTCTTAGTTAGTATGATAGAAGCTTGCTAGTAGCCCTAAAGTTCATGCTGCCCTTTGTCTATGGTAATAAATCCCTGTGTTTAAACTGGGTACATGGCCTGACAAAATAAAATCTACATTTCCTAGCTATCCTTGCAGCTACACAATGTTCATGTGTCTAAATTCTGGCTAATGGGGGCTGGGCATGGTGGCTCGCTTGAACTGCTATACCAGCCCTGGATTGCTTATGCTCAGCCTGTTAGGTGAGGAAAGAAGTTTTATCTTGTGCAAACCACTGTTATTTGAGTTTCTGTTACAGTAACCAAATCTATAGATTAATACTCTTAGATTAATGCAACAGCCTTCTGATCAGTCTTCCTGCCCCTACTTTTAACTTCGCTTCAACCTATTTTCTTCCTTAAATTCAGATTATTGTCAAATTCAAATGTGATTGTATTATTCCCTGCCACCCTCCACTTCCCATGCCATTTCCTTCAGTGTGTACTTTATATTTCTTAGCCCGGCATGCCAAACCCTTCATAAACTGACCTCTGCCTTATCTCTCTAATCTTATTTCTAAACTCTCCCTACCTTGTATTCCAAGCTCCAACCATGCAGAACCATTTGCAGTTTCACAGAACAAGCCAAGCTCTTGTACTTCAGTGCATCTGTGCATCTGGACATGTGGTTTGCTCTGTCCAGAATGTCCATTCCCCACCCTCTCTAGTTTCCCTGGTTAGCTAGTTTCTACTTGTCAGGATTCAGGGCATCTCTTCTTGGAAGTTCTTCTTGACCACCCAAGAGTCAGTTACAGTATCCTCTTATGTACTCCCAAAGTATTCTGTGCATATGTTTATCAAAGAATTGCTGGTTTACTTGTCTACTTCCTTCCCCACCCCCCTTCCCTCTTAACTGTTACTTCCTGGATGGCAAGACCTATTTTCTCATTCACAGGTCTATCACCAGGCCCTAGCACAAACCCTGGAACACAGTAGCATTTAAAAAATATTTACTCGGCTGGGCACAGTAGCTTATCCCTGTGATTCCAACACTTTGGGAGGGCAAGGCGGGTGGATCACCTGAGGTGCAAGAGTTCGAGATCAGCCTGGCCAACATGGTTAATCCCCATCTCTACTAAAAATACAAAAATTAGCCAGGTGTGGTGGTGGGTGCCTGTAATCCTAGCTACTTGGGAGGCTGAGGCAGGAGAATTGCTTGAACCCAGGAGGTGGAGGCTGCAGTGAGCCGAGATCATGCCACTGCCCTCCATCCTGGGCAAGAGTAAGACTGTCAAAAAAAATAAAATAAAATTTACTCATGGCTGGATGTTGCGGCTCACGCCTGTAATCTCAGCACTTTAGGAGGCTGAGGCCAGTGAACTGCTTGAGCCTAGGAGTTTGAGATCAGCCTGGGTAATATGGTGAAACCCTGACTATACTAAAAATAAAATTAGTTGGGCATGGTGGCACATGCCTGTAGCCCCAGCTATTGGGGAGGGTGAGGTGGGAGGATCGCTTGAGCTCAGGGGGTCAAGGCTACAATGCACTGAGATCGTGCCACTGCACTCCAGCCTGGGTGACAGAGCAAGACGCCATATCAAAAATTATAACAATAACAACAACAACAACAACAATGTATTCAGTAAGTCAATGATGAATGGATTCCATGTAGTTATGACAATAGTACTTGAATAGGATACAGAGATCATAGTTTTGTGCCCAGTTTGGCCACTTCCTGGGTGGTTTTAGTTGAAACCGTTTCATGCTGCTTGAATTGAATCAGATAAGCTCCCAGGTTCCTTCCAGATCTATGATTTATAAGTACATAATATAGTAAAAGTATGCAAACTTACAGAGCTGACAAACTTAAAGGACTAGCTAGGTGATTCTTGTATTAAAAAATACTTTGGGCCTAGTGTGGTGGCTCATGCCTGTAATCCCAGCACTTTGGGAGGCCGAGGCGGGCAGATCACGAGGTCAGGAGTTCGAGACCAGCCTGGCCAACATGGTGAAACCCTGTCTCTACTAAAAATACAAAAATTAGCTGGGTATAGTGGTGCACGCCTGTAATCCCAGCTACTCGGGAGGCTGAGGCAGGAGAATCACTTGAGCCCAAGAGTTCTAGGCCGTGTAGTGTGCTATGATTACTTGTGAATAGCCAATGGACTCCAGTCTGGGCAACACAGCAAGATCCCATCTCTTAAAAGAAAAACTTCGAAAAAACATGCCAAATAAAATGAACTTTTATAGCGATATTTAAATTATTTCTACTTGTAGCTTTAAAAACTATTTTTGTAGAATCAATTATTTTCACGAATAGATACTTCAAAAGTATCTATTATACTCTGTTTGAGAAGTAGAGAAGGTATAATTAAGAGATATTGGGTAATTTATTAGCTCTAGAAGCAGGGACAGAAGCAGAGTCAGAATGTGATTCAGAATGGACTTGACAGAATATCCCACCTTTGGAAAAACAGTTATGTGATATAATAAAGCTAAAACAGTCAAAAAAGCAGAGAACTAAAACAAATTGCAGATAGATTAAAACAGCAAATACCAGGCTGGGTACGGTGGCTCACGCCTGTAAACCCAGGACTTTGGGAGGCCAAGGCGGAAGGATCACTTGAGTCCAGGAGTTCTAGACCAGCCTGGGCAACACAGTGAGACCTTGTCTCTACTAAAAATTAAAAGTAGAGACAAGGCAGGGCATGGTGGTGCATGCCTGTAGTCCCAGGTACTTGGATGCTTGGGCAGGATTGCTTGAGCTCAGGAGAGTGAGGTTGCAGTGAGCCATGAACATGCCACGCACTCCAGGCTGGGTGACAGAGCAGGACTCTGTCTCAAAATAAATAAACAAACAAATATTTTTTTAAATAATTAAAAGTAAATAAACAAATTAGCAAATACCAGAGCTAAGGTACAAAATGACATTCTAGTTCAGAACCGCATGATTATTGGTTTGGCAGCATTCTTTTTTTTTTTTTTTTTT
>NW_012111142.1:2914414-2917672 GCF_000951035.1 Colobus angolensis palliatus
GCCAGGATGGTCTCGATCTCCTGACCTCGTGATCCGCCCGTCTCGGCCTCCCAAAGTGCTGGGATTACAGGCTTGAGCCACCGTGCCCGGCCCTACAATTCTTTTTCTATACTTGCACCAGTACCATACGATAATGGTAACAGAGAAATGTCATTTACCTTAGCAATCATCTAATTTCATCACCTTTATTTTACAGCTGAAGAAAGAGAGGCCCAGAAAGTTTGTGATTTGCTCAAAATTTTACAGTAAGATTGTGGCAGAACCAGAACTAAAACCCCAATTTTTCTCATCTTCAGTCCCCTGCTCCCTCTGTTCTCCGTATCTCTTGATAAGTTTTCAATATAGTCCCTAGTTCCCCTTCCAAGGCCTTATCTCTTGGTTCATAGGCTGAACCAGTTCCAGCAATGTGGGATCATACATCCAAGATTCTCATCCTTACCTGGCTGTGGTAGGCAGTTCTAAGATGATCTCCAAGATTCCTGTCCCTGGCATACATGTACTGTAGAGGCCCTCCCGTTTCATGTGGGCAGGACTTATGGATATGAGATAGCTGATGGCTTGATAGGTTACATTATACGACAAAGAGGATGGTCACCGTTGGTCAGACAGTGGCAAAAAACTACTATACTAGCCTTACATCATTATATTTAGTGAGAAAATGAGATGCTGAATTAAGCTCCTTCAACTTCCCTTATTTCCACCTCTAAAACGCTGTGTGGTTTTCCAACCTTTTCTTCCCTCCCAAGCAGGTGAAAGATACCTCTTTCTTTTCAAGATTATCAAAAGTATCTCTCAATATTTTCACTTTTTCTCGCTCCTCTAGTCCTGATTACTTACTGATATTTGATAGTATTAAGAAGTATTGTTTTCTAGATATCTTCCATTTGCTCCTTCAGATCCACTCTCCACCCTGTTCTATGCTCCAGAAGGCTGGTTTTTATGCACTACTCAGCAGGGCTCCCATGCCCTCTAGCTATTAGTTGGATTTGGCCAATAAGAAGTCCCACCAAGAGAACTGAGGGAGGGAGGAGAATAATGTCAGGGTATTATTTCCCTGTCCCACCTCCTTCAGGGTCACAAATTAGCCCATAACCTACAAACATGTACAGTCTCCTGCCTGACAGAACCTTTCCATGACTGCAACTCTTTTGAACTTTGATGTTCCTGTCCTTTCTCTGTGTCAGACCTGCTTGTCCCAGATCTGCCCTACTGTTCCTAAAGAACACTGGGCTCATCTCTGCCCAGATCCATAGTCATTAATGTTCAGCAGGTCTCAGTTCTTAGCTCAGTGAAACAAAATGAGAATGGTGCACAATAGGGCACTATAGACATTGGTTCCAAGGTGGCTTTTGGCCAGACATTTCCTCTACTTGTGTGATTACCTTAACCTCTGGCTGCTTAGATCTTCTAGACTGGCTTCATGATTGATTCATTCTCTGAGCTAAGCTTTCAACCCTTTCTTCTCTAATCAGTAAGTTGTCTTCTCCCTTCTGACATAATACTCATTTGGGGGTCTTTTTTCAACTTATAAAAAATGATGTAATGAAACCCCATATTCTCATTACCCAGCTTCAACACTCATCAACAGAAACCCATGTTAGGTTATTTTTAAAGCAAATGTCATATCTTATATCATTTTATCCCAAAACACTTCAGTATATATCTTCAAAGAATACAGAACTCTTGGCCGGGCGCGGTGGCTCAAACCTGTAATCCCAGCACTTTGGGAGGCTGAGACGGGCGGATCACGAGGTCAGGAGATCGAGACCATCCTGGCTAACATGGTGAAACCCCGTCTCTACTAAAAAATACAAAAAACTAGCCGGGCAAGGTGGTGGGCACCTGTAGTCCCAGCTACTCGGGAGGCTGAGGCAGGAGAATGGCATAAACCCGGGAGGCAGAGCTTGCAGTGAGCTGAGATCCGGCCACTGCACTCCAGCCTGGGCGACAGAATGAGACTCCGTCTCAAAAAAAAGAAAAAAAAAAAACTCTTCTTTTTTTTTTAATAACCTCAGCATCCTTATCAGAAGTAAATCAAGGTACTAACAGGAAACAGATGACACATGTAAAGATGTATAATTTAAGAGGATTCATTTCTGAGGTTGTATAAGGAACCACAAGGTATAGTGCGTAACCTAGGGTAAGTGTCTGTAAAGTTGGTACTACCTCCAGACCCAGGTAAGGGAATGGTTGCCAGAACCTGGAAGAAGAGTAGCTAGAGGGCATGGGAGCCCTGCTGAGCAGTGCATAAAAACCAGCCTTTTGGAGCGTAGAGCAGGGTGGAGAGTGGACCTGAAGGAGCAAATAGAAGATATCTAGAAAACGATACTTCTTAATACCATCAAATACCAGTCAGTGATCAGAATGTGCTGTCTCACAAATGTCTTTTATTTTACAGTTGGTTTGTTTTCTTTGGACCCCAAACGCTCTACACATTGTATTTGGATTGGTATGTGTGATGGTTAATTTCATATGTCAACTAACTGGGACACAGGGTGCCCAGCTATTTGGTCAAACATTTTAGTTCTGTGAAGTTGTTTTTGGATGACTTTAATGTTTAAACTGAATGAGTAAAGCAAATTGCTCTCTTTAAAGTAGGTTGGCCTCATCCAATCAGCTGGAAGCCTGAATAGAACAAAAAGGCAGACCTTTCCCTGAGTAAGAGAGAATTTCTGACTGCCTTTGAGCTGCGATATCAGCTTCTTCTTGCCTTTGGACTCAGACGGAAACATCAGCTCTTCCTGGGTCTCATGCCTTCTGGCCTTCAGACTGAAACTATGTAATTGGCTCTCCTGGTTCTCAGGCCTTCAGGGTTGTGCTAGAACTGCATAATCAGTTCTTCTGGGTCTCCAGCTTGCACACTGCAGATCTTGGGACTGTCAGCCTCCATAATGCCATAAGCCAATTTCTTTTCGTTTCTTTTCTTTTTTTCAGACGGAGTCTTGCTCCTGTCGCCTAGGCTGGAGTGCAGTGGCACGATCTCAGCTCATTACAATCTCTGCCTCTAGGGTTCAAGCGATTTTCCTGACTCAGCCTCCCAAGTAGCTGGGACTATAGGTGCCCACCAACATGCCTGGCTAATTTTTGTATTTTTAATAAAGACAGGGTTTTATCATGTTGGCCAGGCTGGTCTCGAACTTCTGACCTCAGGTGAGCCACCCACCTCAGCCTCCCAAAGTGTTGGGATTACAGGTGTTAGCCACTGCACCCAGACAAACCAATTTCTTATAATAACTCTGTCTCTCTCTCTCTCTCTCT
>NW_012111142.1:2917722-2918875 GCF_000951035.1 Colobus angolensis palliatus
GGAGTCTTGCTCTGTCGCCCAGGCTGGAGTGCAGTGGCCAGATCTCAGCTCACTGCAACCTCTGCCTCCTGGGTTCACGCCATTCTCCTGCCTCAGCCTTCCGAGTAGCTGGGACTACAGGCGCCCGCCACCGCGCCCGGCTAGTTTTTTTGTAATTTTTAGTAGAGACGAGGTTTCACCGTGTTAGCCAGGATGATCTTGATCTCCTGACCTCATGATCCGCCCGTCTCAGCCTCCCAAAGTGCTGGGATTACAGGCTTGAGCCACCGCGCCCGGCTATTTTATTTTTAATAACAGCTTTATTGAGATATAATTCACATGCCATATAACTTACCCATTTAGTGTACAATTTGTAATTTTTAGTGTATTCAGAGTTGTACAACCATCACAATTAATTTTAGAACATTTTTATCACTCCAGAAAAGAAACTCTATACCCATTAGCAGTCATATTCCATTCCCCCTTCCTCCCAGCTACTGGGAACAAATCTAGTTTCTGTTTGTATGGATTTGTCTATAGTGGACATTTCATGTAAATGAAATTGTACAATGTGTTCTCTTTAGTGACTGGATTACTTCAATCAGCATAATGTTTTCAAGGTCCATCCATATTGCAGCACGTATCAGTATTTTATTTCTGGAATAATATCCCTGTATTAGTTCATTCTCACGCTGCTACGAAGAAATACCAGAGACTGGGTAATTTATAAAGGAAAGAAATTTAATTTACTCAGTTTCACATAGCTGGGGAGACCTCAGGAAACTTACAATCATGGCGGAAGGCACCTCTTCACAGGGCAGCAGGAGAGAGAATGAGTGCAAGCAGGGGAAATGCCAGATGGTTATAAAACCATCAAGTCTTGTGAGACTGACTATCCCCAGAACAGCATGGGAGAAACCACCACGATCTGATTACCTCCACCTGGACATGTGGGGATTAAAGTTTAAGATGAGATTTTGGGTGGGGACATAGCCAAATCACATCAATCCCATTGAATGGATACATATTTTATTTATCCTTTCATCAGTTGATGGACATTAGGATTGTTTCTACTTTTTGGCTATTATGAATTACGCTTTTATGAATATTGGTGTACAAGTTTTTGTATCTATCTATCAATCTATCTATCTTAATTTCTTTTTTTTTTTTTTTT
>NW_012111142.1:2919755-2926807 GCF_000951035.1 Colobus angolensis palliatus
GGGTTCACACCATTCTCCTGCCTCAGCCTCCCGAGTAGCTGGGACTACAGGCGCCCACCACCACACCTGGCTAATTTCTTGTATTTTTAGTAGAGACAGAGTTTCACCGTGTTAGCCAGGATGGTCTTGATCTACTGACCTCGTGATCTGCCCGCCTCAGCCTCCCAAAGGGCTGGGATTACAGGCGTGAGCTACCACACCTGGCTGATCATCTTTTTATATGTGTGTTGGCCATCTGCATATGCATATTTTCTTTGGAGAAATGTCTATTCCAATTGTTTGCCAAGTTTAAAATTGGGTTGTCTTTTTATTATTGACTTATAAGAGTTCTTTATATATATATTCTAGATGTAAGTTTCTAGATAAATGATTTGCAAAAATTTTCTCCCATTCTGTGGGTGGTCTTTTCAATTTCTTGATGGTGTCCTTTGAAGCACAAAAACTTTACATTTTGATCATGTCCAATTTACCTCTTGTTGCTTATATACTTATTCTACTTTTAATCTTTTTTATTCCTTGAAATTTATTTGTTAAAGGAACTAGGTCATTATGTCCTGTAAAATTTCCTGTATTTTGAATTTTGCTAATTTTAACCCAAGAGTATTATGTGACATGTTCCTCCATCTTCTGTATTTTCTATAAACAGAACCAGCATTAGCTTTAAATATCCAGGACTTAGCCAGGAATGTTTCCTAGTCCATGCTGTATACATCCTACACATCTTCTACAGATGTATCATCTTACACTCCCTTCTTTATATCATGTGATGAAGCACATAGTGCTCCTGGTGTGTTTGACTGGTTGACTCTGCGTGTGTGTGTGTTTGATGTTAAGATTCATCAGTGGGTTCTGGTCTTATCAGCCTGATCCAGCCATTTAAAGTTCCCCACTAAAGTTCCGCTCTTATCTAATGGTTTAGCAGCAATGATCTTTGGATCAGTGCTGTCCAACAGACCTTCCTATGATAATGGAAATGTTCTGTCTGTATACCGTCCAGTATGGTAGCCCTTAGCCAGCTGTGGCTTACTGAATACTTAAAATATGCCTAATAAAACTGAAAATTCAAATTTTAGTTTTATTTAATGAATTTAAGTGGCTACATGTGGCTTGTGGCTATGTATTGGACTATACAGGTTTAGCTTCATTATTTCATCTGAGTCTGCATTTCTCAGCTGAAATTCTTTTTTTTTTTTTTTTTTTTTGAGACAGAGTCTCGCTCTGCCCCCAGGCTGGAGTGTAGTGGCCGGATCTCAGCTCACTGCAAGCTCCACCTCCCAGGTTCACGCCATTCTCCTGCCTCAGCCTCCCCAGTAGCTGGGACTACAGATGCCCGCCACCTCACCCGGCTAATTTTTTTGTATTTTTAGTAGAGACGGGGTTTCACCGTGTTAGCCAGGATGGTTTCGATCTCCTGACCTCGTGATCCACCCGTCTCGGCCTCCCAAAGTGCTGGGATTACAGGCTTGAGCCACCGCGCCTGGCCTGAAATTCTTTTAAAAGAATTTTACTTCATCAAATATGACTACCTTGAAATATAGTTGTGATACTGTGAAACCTATACTTGGTCTTCATCCTATTTCCTGGCATAAAACTCATAAAATCCTTGGGATTGCCAAAGAAATAAATATGTTGGTATGCTAATGAAATGACTGGTGGCTGGCAGCTCCTGTATAGCTTCAGGATGGGGGCTGGTAAAAGATGATTAGAGGTTTGGGACTGGTATGGTTTGGCTCTGTGTCCCCACCTAATTCTCATCTTGTAGCTCCCTTAATTCCCATGTGTTGTGGGAGGAACCTGGTGGGAGATGACTGAATCACGGGGGTGGGTCTTTCCCGTGCTGTTGTGATTGTGACTAGGTCTCAAAAGATCTGATGGTTTTAAAAACGGGAGTTTCTTTGCACAGGCTCTCTTTGCCTGCTGCCATCCATGTAAGATGTGACTTGCTCCTCCTTGCCTTCTGCCATGATTGTAAGACCTTCCCAGCCAGGTGGAACCGTAAGTCCATTAAACCTCTTACTTTTGTAAATTGCCCAGTCTTGAGTATGTCTTTATCAGCAGTATAAAAACAGATTAATACATGACTTTTTAGCCCTACCACCTAACCTCCAGGAAGGGGAGAGGGGCTGAAGATTAAGTTGATCATCAGTGGCCAGTGATTTAGTTGATCATGCCTCTGTCATGAGGCCTCCATCAAAACCCAGAGGGCTGAACACGTAGAGGTTTCTGGAGGGTGGTGCACCTAGAGAAGGCATGGAAGCTCTGTACTCCTTCCCACATGCCTCGCCCTATGCATCTTTTCTACTTATCCTCTGTAATATTTTTTATAATAAACTGGTAAATATTAGCATTTCCCTGTGTTCTGCTCTGGTATATTAATCAAACCCAAGGAAAGGGGTTGTGGGAACCCCAATTTACAGTCAGTCAAAGCACTGGTGGAACAACCTGTGGCTTGCAATTGGCAGTGGAAGTGGGGGGTAGTCTTGTGGGACCAAGCCCTCAACCTGTGGGATCTGACGCTAACTCCAGCTAGACAGTGTCAGAACTGAACTCCAGGTAGATTCCAGAACTCCAGAACTGAATTGGAGGGGACTCGACTGGTGTCTGCTGCAGAACTGCTTGCTTGCTTGATGTATGGGGAAAAAATCCCACATATCTGGTGTCAGAAGCATGTTGTGAAAGTATGGGAAAAACTGTTTTTTTCTACTGATATAACAGTACATTGAGGAAAAACTTTATGGAGCTAATTTTAAAGTAGGCACTGAGTGTGCACTGTGGGTCATTTTGACTCAGGTGGTCTGGCCTTTTGGTCTTTCCTAATTCTGTAAAGCAGCAGAACCATGAGGTGCAAATACGTTCTATTCTGGCAAGATCGCTATTGTAGTCTCTGCACCACTTTCAGGGGATCTGTAATAGACACTGTTGGTACCCTGTACTTCATCCATGGCTTCTTTCTGATTTTAGGTGCAGCTGTGGTGATAATTCTCAGGGGCACTGATAGCTGGCCACCAGAAGCACACACCATGTCTCTTAGCTTTTTGTAGTATTAAGTGTGCGGGCAGTTAATATCCCAAGAGTAAACCTTTAACTAAGGGATCTAGAAGGCATCATGTAAATACTGAGCCTCAGAGAGACAATTCTGAGATGCATTCTACACCTTACACAGGTCGCAGGCGGGATTGAGCCTCAGGTGCCTACAGTGGTAACACCTCAACAACACTATTTACTAGCTCTCCCTCCTGTGTTCTACTCTCTCCACCTCCTTGTTCCAGCTTCTTAGCATCACTTCCTAATAAACTACCTGCATCCAAGCCTCAAGCTCTATTTTTGGGGAAATATAAGTTAAGGCAGTGATATGGTTAGGCTTTGTGTCCCCATCCAAATCTCATCTTGAATTGTAGTCCCCATAATCCCCACGTGTCAAAGGAGAGACCAGGTGGAGGTAACTGAATCATGGCGGCAGTTTCCCCCATGCTGTTCTTATAATAGTGAGTGAGTTCTCAGGAGATTTGATGGTTTTATAAGGACTCTTCCCCCTTTGCTTGGCACTTTTCCTTCCTGCTACTTTGTGAAGAAGCTGCCTTGCTCCCCCTTCACCTTCCACCATGGTTGTAAGTTTCCTGTGGCCTCCCCAGTCATGCTGAACTGTGAGTCAGTTAAACCCCTTTCCTTTATAAATTACTCAGTCTTGGGCAGTTCTTTATAGCAGTATGAAAACGGATTAATACAGGTAGGATCTAAAAATACTTTAGTTCATGGCATTTATTCACTCAAAAACATTTACTAAGTTATTATAATGGACCAGGCAGCGTATTAGATACTGGAAATATAGTGGTGAACAAGAGATCAAGTTCAATGGGGTGCAAAGATTAATAGGCAATACTTGAATAGTGTAGTGAGTATTACAACAAAGTAAATGTGGGTGCTATTAGTTGTGAAGTATGGCCAGGTTTAGGACCCCTTAATTTCCCCCTGCAAAAATTACACTTGCTAGATATTGAGAGGAAGTGAAGCACAGAGGACAAAGTTAAGCAAAAGCATCTGTAGCTCAGATTTAGTGTCCAACTCCTAGGCTTTAGTTTGGGATTGAGGTAAACCCATGTATCATGCCCCAGTTCTCCCTTTCTCTGGGCCACATTCATTTGGCCTTGCTAGAGGCTTCCAAAGAAGGAAGCTCCATGTCGATCTTATTGTATGAAACCAGTGGTATTTCATAAAAGCCCATGCCTGAAAAAAGGAACCCTTCCCTATGCTCCCCCAAATCTCAAAAGAAAACACATTCTGCCTGCAAAGCCAAAACTTTATCCGTCATGACCCGAAAACTCTTACTCCTTTGTGCTGTAGCCTTAGACCCTTGACCAGGCCCCTCCACCATCTTCCTTGGTGCTATATTAAAGCAAGTAGACCTAAGTTCGTTAAAAGTTAGAATGCAAAAGTCATAATTTTCCCACCTTCTTTTCCCTTTTCTTTTTTTTCTGTCATATCCCTAAGTTTTCTGCTTGAGGGACTTAGTGCACTGGTATGTCTAATGAAAACTGTTCTGAGGCTTTGTTACCTAAAACTCACTGTTTTGAGTATAGGCTGCCAAATTGGTCCTGGTTCTGGCAAGTAGTTTCTTTGTATCTTTCCATTAGTGGGGAGCTTGGGCCCTGAATTCTGAATTAGGTCACTCATGCTCTCTGAGTTACAGCCAGCCTTTCTGCTAGGTTATATAACATGGCTAAGGACAGGGTTAAACTTCATCCAGTTTTTAACACCTCATATCTGAGAACTGGTGCTATCAAGAATTTATATGCACTCCAATAGCTTTCTTAATTTTTCCTGTCTCAGCATGTAACTTACTATTTACTTACTTTTCTCTTCTACCAGACCCTAAACTCTTTGAGGACAGAAATAAGGTGCTATTTACCATTATATTTCCAGGGTCTACTATAGTAGGTACTTAATGAATGTTAGTTGACTGAATGAAGTCCTGTATCAGGTAATACTGAATTGCTAATGAAAGCAAACCTAATGAAAAACCAGCCACCCACCCCCAAAAAAATTCCAGCACATTTTTAGCTCATGTAACTACAAAGTCCAAGGCTCAAGTATTGTTATATTCTAAGGAGCTTCTTTTTCAATATTTTTGCTCTCCTCTCTGCTGTGTTTGGCTTCATTCTGGCTTCATTCTCAGGTAGGCCTTCTTTCGATGGAGTGCCCTGGTATACCAAATGCAATTTCTAATTCTGGTTGGGCCCGATTGTCTTGGTTTGATTCATGTGCCTATCCCTAAATCAGTCACAGAAGCTAGAGGAGTGTGCTGCTTTGCTTGGTCAGGCCTAGGTCAAAAGACTCTTGAAACTGAGGGTGGTGGAGTGAGCTCCCCAAAAGTATAGCGGATTGACGTGTGTGTGTCTGTGTGTGTGTGTGTGTGTGTGTAGGGGGTGGTATAGGCAGCATGGATGCTAGGCAGCTGAAGCAATTCCACTTTCACTCCCATTGCTGCATTCCATATCTTTTCCTGACATTGAAACCCTGTGGGGCAGGGATACCAGCCCACATGACTTGGTCTGTGACCACCAGCTCTTCCCCAGAGGTGGGGGTCACCCTTCCTGCTTAGAGTGATCCCCAGACTCTGCATTACCCTGCTTACAGCGTGGTCCTGCTTGTCCTCTTCCCGCTCTAAATGTTTCCAGTAAGCTGCACAGTACATGCAAAGTCCTTTCAGACACTTTGGCACTAGTGAGTCATGTATACAAAGAACTATTCAAAGCAAAATGCGGCCAGTTCTCTAAGAGAGTAGTGAAAAGATGTTTGGAGAGCAGAGATAAAGGCATGCAACATCTGGCTGGGAGTATGAGAGCAGACAACCAATTCAGGGACTATCAAACACCCAGGACAAGCTTAAGTATAGGATGAATAATGACAGTAACAGTGACAATAATAACAGCTGACACATATAGTACTTACAATGAGCCAGGCCCTGTTCTAAGAACTTTATATTAATCAATTCAATAAATCTTCGTAACACCCTTTCAAGTAGATGTAATTATTTTCCTCCTTTTAGAGACGAGGTTAAGTAACTTGCCTAAGGTTACAGAGTTAAGAAAGTGGCAAAATAAGTCTGGGTTCCTATCACAGAGGATCTTAAAAGCAAGGTACAGTGATAGCCTTGACTTACAGTCTGTGAGTTCCTGAATCATCTTTCCCAATGGACTCAAACATTCTGAGAGCAGGTCTGTGTCTAGTTCACCTTTGTGTTTTTTAGAACACCTAGGTGGGCTCTATACTTAGGTAGAAGCCAAATATCTGTCCTCTTTGAACAGACTATTTTTTCCCTTAGTAAACAAGCATCTGAAAACAGTGTGTTACTGGAGGGCGCCCTGGCAAGAGCCTGTGGTACTAGCTACTCCTCCAAAGGCTGAGGCAAGAGGATTGCTTGAGCCTAGGAGTTTTAGGCTGCAGTGCCCTTTGCATTCCATGCTTGAGCAACACACAGGGATTCTGTCTCAAATAAATAAATAAATAAGTGCAATGTGTTACT
This sequence comes from Colobus angolensis palliatus, assembly GCF_000951035.1. Lineage (NCBI taxonomy): Eukaryota > Metazoa > Chordata > Mammalia > Primates > Cercopithecidae > Colobus > Colobus angolensis. Next base: position 2,926,279 of record NW_012111142.1, read on the forward strand.
GGAATGAGCATTGTTATATACATACACAGTCTTCCACAGAAGCTACAGTACTAGACAGGAAGTTATGGATCTGACTAATTGAGGCTTTCACCTCTGACTCAGTGTGTGACTCTGGGAAGTGACCTAATGGCTCCAAGCTACAGATTTGCCAATGGTAAAAGAGAGGAAAACAGGTATCCAACATATTCCACCAGGACATACTGAGAATATAATAATAACAATAAATAAATACACATATTAAGTTCTTGAAATACTTGAGGAAAGGTACTACAAGAAACCAAATTTCGGTAATCAACAGATATGCATTAGGTGCCAAATATTCTGGACATTATGGATTACAACAGAACAGATGAAAACAGACCTTTGCTAGTCTCTATTTTATAGGCTATTATGGACAAGGTCAGTTTCAGTGGTCAACACAGAGATTATTTAACAGAACATCAAAATGGGGGTGAACGTTAGAGCTCACCTGGATTTTTTATATATCTATAAATATACATTGTATATGTTTATATACATATATTTATAT
>NW_012111142.1:2926857-2927711 GCF_000951035.1 Colobus angolensis palliatus
TAAATATATTTTTTATATATATATGTATGAGAGAGAGAGACAGAGAAACCCAAAAGGGGGAAATAATACGGAAACAACTGCCCTAAAAGAACAGGCTCTGGGTTTGAGTCTCAGTGGAAGAGTTTACCATCTGTGCGACCTGGGACCAGTCACTTAGCTTTTCTGAGTCAATTTCCTTCCCTCTAAAATGGGGATAGTAACGATCTACTTCAAAGCGCTCATGCTTGAAAAACTTTAATCCAGTGGCTGGCTAAGCACCAGAAGTCAGCTATTACTATTGTTTTCTCTGCAGGAGCAAGGTATTTTCTGACCCTTTCTCTATAAGAAAAACCACTGTTTCTTCAGTTATACCGCATTCATGAGGCCGAAGCAGAAACCCAAGTGCTTTAAAAAGCTCGGAGACGGCTGCTGCAGAAACATGAACCCAGTCATCCAGGCCGGTAAAGCACAGCCCCCTCGGCAAAGCCCACCTTCCATTTCCTTCCCTTCCATTTCGGGAAAGCCAGGCTCCCCCTACGCGTTCGGTTATCTTATTTTCTTGCCTCGCCAGATCGCTAGCCTGTCTCTGGCTTCTCTCCGCGACCTCTCGGTCGTGCAGGCTCCGCGGCAGCGAAGCGGCTAGGGCTGGCGCCTCGCTTCCTCAGCGCTCCGTTCTTCCCCTCCGCTCCCGCCGGCCGCAGCTGCTTTCCGAAGCCGGGGTTCCCGCCGGGATTGACACGCTGGGGGAGGAGCGGTTTCTCGGTGCGCGCCTCTAAGGAACATTACGGCAGGGCTCGTTCCCGGCTCCGGCCGCCAGCCCCAGCCTCCCAGGTCCGGAGCCGGGACTGGCGGAGGCCGCGAGGGAGGGAGCACGA
>NW_012111142.1:2933476-2946123 GCF_000951035.1 Colobus angolensis palliatus
CAGAGAGGGCCGCGGACGCCAGCCAGCGCGCCCGCCTCCGCCTGCTCCTCGGCGGCCCAGGCCTGGACTTTCCCGGCGATTTATTTAATGGAAGGGCGGGTGGGGGAGCTCGTCGGCCGCTTCCCAAATTCTTTGTGTCCCCACCCCCGGGCTTGTCGGGGGCCGCCGCGGCGTTTCGCCCCCTCCTCTCTCTCCGCCCACCCCCTGTTGGCCCCTAGAGGGTGCGGGGTCCGCCCTCCTCTCCACCCCAACAAAAGGAGAAACGCGCGGCGGCTCGGGGCGGGTGGGAGGCCGCCCCTCCTTCACGCGTCTAGCTCTTCCTGAGAAATGTGACAGGAACCCTTTTTGCACCCTGGGGCCAGGTTCAAAGTGGGCTTGTGCGTCCAGGATTGCAAACGTGTGGACAGAATGAAAAGTTGAGAGCTGCGGGCTGCACCTTCGGTGTGCAGCTGCCGAATCCCTGACGGATTGCAGGCTGAAGCTCGTTCTGAGTTCGCCTGTGAATTTAACTGTGCGCCTGTGTTTCTCAGAGCACCCGAAGAAGATGGATGATAGGCAGTGTTCTTTATACACTGGCTTTCTCTCATATGTTAGCAGTCTTGAAGTAAAGCAAGTGATCAAGGTGGAGGTTTCAAAGCCTTTCACCTATTTGGGGTGGTTGGTTGCCACCTTTCTCCCACCCGCCAAATAAGAATTGAATGACAGAGGATTCTAATATTTGTAGAATTTCTTTGTGGAGTGTACTTATGTATGAGAAAGAGGACATTTTTGTTTTAATAAAATCATGTTTGTGTGAATTATGATGTCCCAAGAAAAGAAGCATTCAGATTAAATTACCTTTTTTGTTTTTGGACAGTTGTATTTCTGTGACTCTGAGTCTTTCTGGTTTGTTGACATTTCTTAAAAAATTTTGGGCCGGATGCAGTGGCTCACACCTGTAATCCCAGCACTTTGGGAGGCCGAGGCAGGAGGATCGCTTGAGGCCAGGAGTTCAAGACCAGCCTGGGCAACATAGCGAGCCCCCCACCCCCACCATCTCCGCAAAAAAAAATTAGCCATCTCCGCAAAAAAAAAATTAGCCAGGTGTGGTGTCGCACCTGTAGTCCTAGCTAGCTTCGAGGCAGAGGCTTTCTTTTTTCTTTCTTTCTTTCCAGAGTTCTAGCACGTATTTTTTTCCTTAAGGGACAAAATATCTAGTGTTTAAGAGCATGGGCTCTACTGTCAGACTCCGACATAGGTTCAAATCCTGACTGATATTTTCTAACTTGGGACTTTGGCCAAGTTGTTGGGCCAAATTTCCGTTTCCTCATCTGGCAAATGAGAATATTAATAGGACCCAGATCATAGTGTTGTTGTGAACATTAAATGGCATAATTTGTGTAATGTGTGTAAGATAGTACATGGCCTATACTACCTGTCATCAAACACTTGTAGTAATTAGTTTCTCCCAGGGAGTTGTGATGACAAGACTTTTTTTTTTTTTGGTAAAATAACTAGGTCTTACTTCTGATGGTGATGTCATTAAAAAATGTTATTACTTGACATGTATTCCTAGTATTAATTTCTCTTATTAGAACCAGAAATTTATCCCTGAAAACATCATACTGATAAAGTAAGTGCACATTAGAGACTTGGATATGAAATTGTGTGTCTATTAGTGGAGTTTACCACCAGATGGGACAGGACAAACCACAAGAAAAAAAGAGAATCAGTTGTGCAAAACAACACAAAATGCAAATAAGAACAGCTTTCTAAGAAGTTATAAAATTAAGTAAGGTAACATGAATGAAGAGATGTGCACTTATTGGACAGACAGGAGGTGGATATGGTAGTGATTGGTGATTGGACATGCAAGGTGAGGCAGATTGAGGAATCTGGGATGACATCCTAAGTTGGGCAACCACGTGGATGTTGGTGACAGTCTTTGGGGTAAGGGAGTACAGGAGGGAAAAAGAGTTTGAGATTGGGAGATGCAAGTGGGATGGAGATGATGATTCAGTTTTGGAGTTGTTAATTTTGAGGGGCTCATGAATCACTCAGAGAGAACTATCTTTTGGTTTTTGGTGCAGGTTGAAGGTGCAGAAGAGAGATTGGGCTGGAGATCTGGATTTGAGAATTATCAGCAAGTAGATTGTATTTGGAGCCGGGGGCGGGTGGGAGTTGATGAGATTGTCCAGTAAGAATGTGCAGACTTAACTTGGAAGGAACACCAAGGACAGAACTGCTGTGAGTAATGAATTATTAACTGCTTATTGTGAATGAAAAGTTCTTCCTTGTTATCAAATATGATTGAATAATAGCTAATACTTCTGAATCAATTCGTGTTCTGCTTTTTAGTTTTCTATTAGAGGGAAGTATAGCACAAATTCTGGAGATGAGCTTCCTGGGTTTGACACCCCAGCACAGCCAGTCATTGGGTAAACATGGCCAAGTTACTTGACCACACTTCTGCCTCATTTTCACTATCTAGAAAATGAAGAGGATAGTAAGACTTAACCTCGTAGGGTTGTTGTGAGGATTAAATGAATTGATACCTCTAAAGTGCTTAGAACAGTGCTCTGTGTGTCTAGTAAGTATCAACTGTTTTTTACTACCGTATTTATAATGTGGTTTAGGACTTTTGTTGGAAATGATAATCCTTTTCATAGTATGCATATATGAAATTTGTTGCTCTGTGAAAAGCCTGTTGCTGTTTGGAACCTTATTTCTTTTCAAAGCTTTGTGATTGTTCAGAAACCTTTACTTTAAAAAAAATTATAATGATCTTCTTTCTGTCTCAGTTATTTTTTAGCCCTTTGCATTTAGTGCAGTTATTTTTTGAGGCTGTAATTTGGTGATTTCTGAAGGCTCTTTATTCTTGTATCACTAATTATACTGTTTACTTCAGCTCACCATAGAAAAGCAGCATGTATACTTTGTCCATATCAAGTAGTTGTCTTTTTATGTGTGTGTCCCCTTTGCTTTTTGAGGATAAGGCCCATGGATTTATGAAATGTTGACTGTAGATAAATTGTCTAGGATTTTGTTGGGATTATTTTGTCCTGTCACTTGATACTCAGCAGTAATGATGAACATTTGTGTACACTTAAAGCACTTTTTACTGCATTCTCATCTTCATAACCCAGAGAGGCAGAAAATGTACTAAAGAATATAGGATCTGGGATCAGATTGCACAGGTTGAAATTCTGCATATATCACAGAAAAATGGGGATAACAGCCTCAATAAAGTTAATGTGATGATTAAATGAGTTAATACATGTATAAGTGAGCTAATACAGTTCTAATAATGCATTAGTACTGTGTCTAGAACATAAGCATTCAAAAGTGTTAGCCACTACTATTATTTATTTCTATATTACTTACTGTTATTGTTATCATTTTCTAGATGGGGAATTGAGGCCTAAAAAGAGCAATTGTATTTGCCTAAATTGGGATTCAAATCCTAGTTCTCTGATTTCAGATTTTTTCTTTTTTTTTTTTTTTGAGATGCAGTTTTGCTCTTTCGCCCAGGCTGGAGTGAAGTGGCGCAATCTTGGCTCACTGCAACCTCCACACCACCCCCCCCACCCCCGTCCCCTGCTCCCGGGTTCAAGCGATTCCCCTGCCTTCACCACCACGCCCAGCTAATTTTTGTATTTTCAGTAGTAGGAGGGTTTTACCATGTTTGCCAGGCTGGTCTCGAACTCCTGACCTCAGGTGATCCACCCGCCTTGGCCTCCCAAAGTGCTAGGATTACAGGCGTGAGCCACCTCGCCCAGCCTGATTTCAGATCTTATGCTTTTTTTTTTCTTGAGATAGGGTCTTGCTCTGTTGCCCAGGCTGTAGTATAGTGGTACAGTCTTGGCTCATTGCAGATTCTGCCCCTGGGTTCAAGCGATTCTCTCACCTCAGCCTTCCAAGTAGCTGGGACTATGGGCACTATGCCTGGCTAATTTTTGCATTTTTTTGTAGAGATGGGGTTTCGCCATGTTGCCTAGGCTGGTCTTGAATTCCAGGGCTAAAGTGATCTGCCCACCTTGGCCTCCCAAAGTGCTGGGATTACAGTCATGAGCTACCGTGCCTGGCCTACTCTTTTTATTTGACTATGTTTTTTTTCTGCAAACTATTTTCTGTGGTAGTTCCAGGTTTCCTAACAGTGTCACTGCTGCTATCCCAAAAGTTATGCCAGCTTTCTTAGTCCTTCCTTTGTTAACCGGGTATCATTTTGCTACATAAGCAGCATAATTTAATGAAAGGTTTCCATCAGATCTTTATTTCTGAGGGAAAATCTTATATGAGTGGGATTTCCTGGATATAGACTTATTTAACACCTCAGATGTTTTTAGTCTTGTTTGTGTTAGTAACTCTGTACAGATGGGCCCAGTCTTTCAATCTACAGAATCTACTTTGTTCAATTCATAGTTCCATGTATTGCTGCCTGTTGTATCTCGCTGGACACATAATCTTCCCTGATCTTTTGTTGTATTCATCTCAGTAATTCTTTTTTTTTTTTTTTTTGAGACGGAGTCTGGCTCTGTTGCCCAGGCTGGAGTGCAGTGGCGTGATCTCAGCTCACTGCAAGCTCCGCCTCCCGGGTTTATGCCATTCTCCTGCCTCAGCCTCCCGAGTAGCTGGGACTACAGGCGCCAGCCACCTCGCCCGGCTAGCTTTTTGTATTTTTTAGTAGAGACGGGGTTTCACCGTGTTAGCCAGGATGGTCTTGAACTCCTGACCTCGTGATCCGCCCGTCTCGGCCTCCCAAAGTGCTGGGATTACAGGCTTGAGCCACCGCGCCCGGCCCATCTCAGTAATTCTTAATGCTGAATAGCTAACCTACCTCTTGCTCTTAAGCTGCAGAATAATGTTAGAGAGAGACTAGAACATTTCAGAGTTGATCTTTATGTCTCAATATCTTGCCATTTGAGATGAGATTTACCGTAAGTCATTTCTCTTATTTAACAATTTCATTTCTCTACCTCATCTTACTGAAAAGTTTGGGACTACCATTAGTCCTTCATTTTAACCTTAGCATACTACTCTCTCAATATGTGATTTAACCATCTTTCTCCCTTGAGCCTGAAAGGTCTCTTGTTCCTAAAGCTTACCCATTTTATTGTACTTCAAAATTCTCTCTTGCCACCTCTCTCAGAGTCTGGATTCCACAAATGTCCCTGTTCTAACATCTTCAATCTACTCCTTTTTGTGGACCTTTCCCTTAAACCATAGGACTTACTATGTCTTTCTCATCAAAAAACAAAGATCTATTGAGTGTTCTGGCGTTTTCAGCTGCCAACCAAACATTCCTTTCCTCGTCACATTTCTCCTATGTATGTGGTATAGTCATGGCTACTTCCTGTTTATTCTCTTCCTCATCAATTCTTGGGCTATATAATTGAGCTTACCTTATGTCTAGAATTATAGGGCTCTTGAGGGCTAGGAACCTTTGACTTTCTTTCTTTTCTTCATCACTGATTTCATGAGCTATTTTTTAAAAAAGTTACATTTCTTATGTCCCTCTACCCCCTTCCCTATTTTTGTACTGCTTTTCAGAGCTCTTTGATGGCAGGTCTGGTCTTGACTTTTTGTCTCCAGTGCTTCACACAGATCCTATGGATACCTGACATGTAAGTTGAAGCATCCTTCATTATTTCACTTCTAGATGACCCTAGAAAACTGCTAGCTGATCTAGTCCCTCCCTCCTCTAATTCAAGTGTGTTGCAAATTAACTCTCCCTAAAACACAGCTTTCATCATGGCATTGTGCAGTTCAAGAATATAAGTGGCTTTTTACAGTGTTAAAGCCAAACCCTTGCTTGGATTTTTAAGTTAACTGTGACCTAGTCCTCCTTTTGTTGACTTACTCTCTAGTTTACATATTGTCCTCCAGTCAGTCTGGTGTTTTCACTGTACCTCCACAAATGCTATGCTCATTTCCATCTCTGTAACTGTTGTGCTGTTTTTTTTTCTTTTAGATACATTCTTCCTTTTCTTTCCTGAATCTTGCCTCTTCTTAAGACTACTCCAGTCCACTATTCTGACTTTTGGGATAACCATTTCCTTGCTTGCTTTAATGTTACCATCTGTGTGAATGCATTGCTAAGCAAAATGTTTTCTTCTCTTTTTGAAGTCATTCGGGTGGAATTGTGTTGTGTGTATGCTTCTCTGTCTTGCTTCTTTGCAAAAAATTATAATTTGTGAGATAGATTAATTAATTAATGATATTCTGAGTAGTTGAAGTTCATTCCTTTTCATTGCTTTGTAGTATTTCATTGCATAAATATACCACAATTCATTCTATAGTAGGTGAACATTTGGATTGTTTCCAGTTTTTTACTATTACAAACAACGTTTCTATGAACACTCCTATACAAATATTCAGGTATACATATGCTTGAGTTTCTGTAGGGTATAGCCACCCTTGCAATTTCTGAGTCATAGATGGCAATCTTTATTGCTACAGGAATGTTTATTAGGTAGTACCAAACTGATTTCTAAGGTGGTGGTAGAAATTTATAATCTCACAGCAATGTTGCTTTATATCAATGCCATTACTTGGTTTGGCCAGCTTTTTCATTTTTGCCACGATCTGGTGGATGCACAATGCTATCTCATTGTAAGTTTTAATTTTTATTTTATTACTAATGAGGTTGAGCTCTGTTTTGTATGTTTACTGATCATTTGGATTTCTTCGTTTATAAATTGCTTATTTAAATCTTTTGCTGTTATCCCCCTCCTCCATTGTTTTTTCCCTTTGGTTTTTTTAAAAATTGATTTTGTGTGAGTACTTTACATACAGTCTGTGTATTAGTTGTTTATTGATTATATGTGTAGCAAATACCTTTTTCCACCCTGTGGCTTGTTTTTCATTGTTTTAATGGAGTCTTATGAAAGCTCTAAGTTCTCAGTTTTAATACAGTTTAACTTACTTACCAGTCTTTTTTAATGGTTATTACTTTATGGGTCTTAAGAAATATTTTGTTACCCTGAGAGATTAAGATATTCATCCATATTATCATGAATTTGTAGTTACTCCCTTTTTTTTTTTTTTTTTTTTGAGACGGAGTCTCGCTCTGCCACCCAGGCTGGAATGCAGTGGCCAGATCTCAGCTCACTGCAAGCTCCACCTCCCGGGTTTACGCCATTCTCCTGCCTCAGCCTCCGGAGTAGCTGGGACTACAGGCGCCCGCTACCTCGCCCGGCTAGTTTTTTGTATTTTTTAGTAGAGACGGGGTTTCACCGTGTTAGCCAGGATGGTCTCGATCTCCTGACCTCGTGATCCGCCCGCCTCGGCCTCCCAAAGTGCTGGGATTACAGGCTTGAGCCACCGCGCCCAGCCGTTACTCCCTTTTTATTTAGGTTTATATTCCACCTTGATATGTGTATGGTGTGAAATTTTAATTTTTTTCTAAATGTATTATTCTTTCCCCATTAATCTGCCCTGCTGCCTCTGTTGTAGATTAAAAAAATTAATTTTAATATATGTGGGTACATAGTATGCATATGTATTTATGGGGTACATAAGATATTTTGATACAGGCATACAGTGTATAAGAATCACATCAGGGTAAATGGGGTATCTATCATCTCAAGCATTTATCTTGTGTAACAAGCGATCCAGTTCTTTTAATTATTTTTAAAATGTACATTGAAATTATCTGTTGTACATTATATATCCTTATCTGTGGGTCTTTTTCTGGGATCTCTGTTTTGTTCCATTGGTCTGGTTAAACAGTGTTTTTTTATAAATTATAAATAATCTTAGTTATAATCAGCCTTGGCATTTGGTAGAGTAACTCCTTCTACCTTTAAAAAAAAAATCTTGACTGCTCTTAGCCCTTTGAATTTCCATGTAAATTTTAGAATCTACCAAAAACAAAACAAAGCTCCCTGAACCCAAAACTCCTAGAAGTTGATTGGGATTGCATTGAATCTATATGTTAATTTGGAGGAGAAATAACATCCTTATAATATTGAGTTTCCAATCCATGATCCATAGTGTATCTCTCCATTTATTTAGGTCTTCTTTATGTTGTACAATGAAATTTTATAATTTTCTCTGTCAGGTTCTTGCTTATCTTTTGTTAGATTTATTCCTGGGTAGATAACAATTTTGTATCCAGCTATACCTTGCTAAACTTTTGTTTATTCTAAGAATGTACTTGTGAATTCCTTTGTATTTTCTGTGTAGACAACCATATGATCTGGAAATCATTATTTTTTTTTGTTTCTTCCTTTTCAATCCTTATAATTGACTTACTATTTTTTTTTTTTTTTTTTTGAGACGGAGTCTCGCTCTGTGGCCCAGGCTGGAGTGCAGTGGCCGGACCTCAGCTCAGTGCAAGCTCCGCCTCCCGGGTTCAAGCCGTTCTCCTGTCTCAGCCTCCGGAGTAGCTGGGACTACAGGCACTCGCCACCTCGCCCGGCTAGTTTTTTGTATTTTTTAGTAGAGACGGGGTTTCACCATGTTAGCCAGGATGGTCTTGATCTCCTGACCTCGTGATGCGCCCGTCTCAGCCTCCCAAAGTGCTGGGATTACAGGCATGAGCCACCGCGCCCGGCCCAACTTACTATTTTTTATCTTGCTCTGTAGACTATTATTTTGTATTACTGTGTAGATTGGTATCATTGCTATTCAACATTGTATTAATATTGAACATTCTTAACACTTTTATTTTTCTGTTTTGTAGTTTTTATTTATTTTTTTGAGATGGACTCTTGCTCTGTTGTCCAGGATGGAGCACAGTGGCGTGATCATAGCTCATTATAACCTTGAACTCCTGGGCTCAAGCTGTCGTCTCACTTCAGCCTCCTGAGTAGCTAGAACTACAGGTGTGCAGGACCATGTCTGGCTAATTTTAAAATTTGTTTTAGAGATGGGGTCTTGCTGTGTTGCCCAGGCTGGTCTCAAACTCCTGGCCTCAAGCGATCCTCCCACCTTGGCCTTCCCAAATGCTGGGATTACAGGCATGAGCCTCTGTTCCTGGCTTTTCTTGTTTTATTTATGATCTCAAAGGGAAAGCATTCTGTGTTTCACTGTTAAGCCTAATGATAGCTGACAGCTTTTTGTAGCTTTTAGTTTGGGTTCCCTAGAAAACAGAGCCTGTTATAAGAGTTAAGAATTGATGCTTTATTTGGGGCTTTTCTTCTTTATTCCTGTCAATTCAATTTCTTCAGACTTAACTCCCTTTTACTCTGGGGTTGCATCATTTGGACCCCCTTGGCACATACTCTGGATATCTCACTGCTTTTTCAGTGGCTTTTTACACGGGATTTTTTTTCTTTTTTTTTTTTTTTTTGCCGGGGTTACAAGTGACAGATCAGATTATTTTGCACAGACACACAGTGTTGACTCATGTAACCGAGTGTATTGGGTCCAGGGATACAGATGATGTCAGCAGCCGCTTATCTTCATGTCTTGGATAGGTTTTCCACAAAATGGCCACTATGAGATTTGACAGCCCCAGGTTCAAATCCTACCAGTTTAGTTCTGGCAGAAAAGATCGAAGGACTCAATTATTGGTGTGGGTTGGGTCACATGTCCTTCCTTGAACCAATTACTATGTTTAGGGGGATAGGAGACTCTGACCACTGTGGGTCACATGCCCTTCTCTATGGCTTGGGGGAAAGATGTGTTAGCCCCACCCAAATCTTACAGAATTAGTTCCTTACCAAAGAAGGGTTTCTAACCTAAAGAATGAGGATGAGAGTACTGGTCATAGCAAAACAACTGCTGTTCTTTAAAATTAGTCATTTTAAGTGGTTCCACATCAGTATAATTACTTAAATGTGTGGCAGTATAGACAGCTATCCTATCTGCAATTTAGATGGAACTGATGAAATACAAAGAAATTCAAAGAAAACCAGTGTAATCTGATGCTAGCTAGCTGTGGCTTCCCTGTCCCTTAACTTTTTAAAATTTAGCTTAGATCAGGCTGGGCGCGGTGGCTCACGCCTGTAATCCCAGCACTTTGGGAGGCCGAGGCAGGAGGATCGCTTGAGGCCAGGAGTTCAAGACCAGCCTGGGCAACATAGCGAGCCCCCCACCCCCACCATCTCCGCAAAAAAAAATTAGCCATCTCCGCAAAAAAAAAATTAGCCAGGTGTGGTGTCGCACCTGTAGTCCTAGCTAGCTTCGAGGCAGAGGCTTTCTTTTTTCTTTCTTTCTTTCCAGAGTTCTAGCACGTATTTTTTTCCTTAAGGGACAAAATATCTAGTGTTTAAGAGCATGGGCTCTACTGTCAGACTCCGACATAGGTTCAAATCCTGACTGATATTTTCTAACTTGGGACTTTGGCCAAGTTGTTGGGCCAAATTTCCGTTTCCTCATCTGGCAAATGAGAATATTAATAGGACCCAGATCATAGTGTTGTTGTGAACATTAAATGGCATAATTTGTGTAATGTGTGTAAGATAGTACATGGCCTATACTACCTGTCATCAAACACTTGTAGTAATTAGTTTCTCCCAGGGAGTTGTGATGACAAGACTTTTTTTTTTTTTGGTAAAATAACTAGGTCTTACTTCTGATGGTGATGTCATTAAAAAATGTTATTACTTGACATGTATTCCTAGTATTAATTTCTCTTATTAGAACCAGAAATTTATCCCTGAAAACATCATACTGATAAAGTAAGTGCACATTAGAGACTTGGATATGAAATTGTGTGTCTATTAGTGGAGTTTACCACCAGATGGGACAGGACAAACCACAAGAAAAAAAGAGAATCAGTTGTGCAAAACAACACAAAATGCAAATAAGAACAGCTTTCTAAGAAGTTATAAAATTAAGTAAGGTAACATGAATGAAGAGATGTGCACTTATTGGACAGACAGGAGGTGGATATGGTAGTGATTGGTGATTGGACATGCAAGGTGAGGCAGATTGAGGAATCTGGGATGACATCCTAAGTTGGGCAACCACGTGGATGTTGGTGACAGTCTTTGGGGTAAGGGAGTACAGGAGGGAAAAAGAGTTTGAGATTGGGAGATGCAAGTGGGATGGAGATGATGATTCAGTTTTGGAGTTGTTAATTTTGAGGGGCTCATGAATCACTCAGAGAGAACTATCTTTTGGTTTTTGGTGCAGGTTGAAGGTGCAGAAGAGAGATTGGGCTGGAGATCTGGATTTGAGAATTATCAGCAAGTAGATTGTATTTGGAGCCGGGGGCGGGTGGGAGTTGATGAGATTGTCCAGTAAGAATGTGCAGACTTAACTTGGAAGGAACACCAAGGACAGAACTGCTGTGAGTAATGAATTATTAACTGCTTATTGTGAATGAAAAGTTCTTCCTTGTTATCAAATATGATTGAATAATAGCTAATACTTCTGAATCAATTCGTGTTCTGCTTTTTAGTTTTCTATTAGAGGGAAGTATAGCACAAATTCTGGAGATGAGCTTCCTGGGTTTGACACCCCAGCACAGCCAGTCATTGGGTAAACATGGCCAAGTTACTTGACCACACTTCTGCCTCATTTTCACTATCTAGAAAATGAAGAGGATAGTAAGACTTAACCTCGTAGGGTTGTTGTGAGGATTAAATGAATTGATACCTCTAAAGTGCTTAGAACAGTGCTCTGTGTGTCTAGTAAGTATCAACTGTTTTTTACTACCGTATTTATAATGTGGTTTAGGACTTTTGTTGGAAATGATAATCCTTTTCATAGTATGCATATATGAAATTTGTTGCTCTGTGAAAAGCCTGTTGCTGTTTGGAACCTTATTTCTTTTCAAAGCTTTGTGATTGTTCAGAAACCTTTACTTTAAAAAAAATTATAATGATCTTCTTTCTGTCTCAGTTATTTTTTAGCCCTTTGCATTTAGTGCAGTTATTTTTTGAGGCTGTAATTTGGTGATTTCTGAAGGCTCTTTATTCTTGTATCACTAATTATACTGTTTACTTCAGCTCACCATAGAAAAGCAGCATGTATACTTTGTCCATATCAAGTAGTTGTCTTTTTATGTGTGTGTCCCCTTTGCTTTTTGAGGATAAGGCCCATGGATTTATGAAATGTTGACTGTAGATAAATTGTCTAGGATTTTGTTGGGATTATTTTGTCCTGTCACTTGATACTCAGCAGTAATGATGAACATTTGTGTACACTTAAAGCACTTTTTACTGCATTCTCATCTTCATAACCCAGAGAGGCAGAAAATGTACTAAAGAATATAGGATCTGGGATCAGATTGCACAGGTTGAAATTCTGCATATATCACAGAAAAATGGGGATAACAGCCTCAATAAAGTTAATGTGATGATTAAATGAGTTAATACATGTATAAGTGAGCTAATACAGTTCTAATAATGCATTAGTACTGTGTCTAGAACATAAGCATTCAAAAGTGTTAGCCACTACTATTATTTATTTCTATATTACTTACTGTTATTGTTATCATTTTCTAGATGGGGAATTGAGGCCTAAAAAGAGCAATTGTATTTGCCTAAATTGGGATTCAAATCCTAGTTCTCTGATTTCAGATTTTTTCTTTTTTTTTTTTTTTGAGATGCAGTTTTGCTCTTTCGCCCAGGCTGGAGTGAAGTGGCGCAATCTTGGCTCACTGCAACCTCCACACCACCCCCCCCACCCCCGTCCCCTGCTCCCGGGTTCAAGCGATTCCCCTGCCTTCACCACCACGCCCAGCTAATTTTTGTATTTTCAGTAGTAGGAGG
>NW_012111142.1:2949543-2958747 GCF_000951035.1 Colobus angolensis palliatus
GCCCGTCTCGGCCTCCCAAAGTGCTGGGATTACAGGCTTGAGCCACCGCGCCCGACCTAAAGTGACCTTTTTTATGTGCTTATTAGCCACTCACATATCTGCTCTGGTGAAATACCTATTCGGATCTCTTACTCATTTATATTGATTGATTGATTGAGACAGGGTCTTGCTCTGTTACCCAGGCTGTACTTCAGTGGTGCATTATAGCTCACTGCTGCTTTGAACTCCTGGGCTCAAGCCATCCTCCCAGCTCAACCTCCTGAGTAGCTGGGGCTACAGGCCCACGCCACCACATCTGGCTAAGTTTCTGTATCTTTTGTAGAGTCAGACTCTATGTTGCCAGGCTGGTCTTGAACTCTTGGGCTCAAGTGATCCTCCCCCCTCAGCCTCCCAAAGTGCTAGGATTACACGCATGCACCACCATGCCTGGCCTCTTACTTATTTTTCAGTGGGATTATTTATCTTGTTTTTGAGTTGCAGGAGTTCTTTATGTGTTCTGGGTAAAAGTCCTTCTTTAGATATATAATATTATCTCCTTGTTTGGCTTGTCCTTTCATTTTTTAGGTGATGTTTGAAGCACAAAGGTTTTTAATTTTGATAAAGTTCAGTTCCTCAGTTTTTCTTCTTTTATGCATCAGGATTTTGGTGTTGTAGCTAAGATTTTTTGCCTAATCCATTGTCATGAATTTTTTTTTCTATTTTCTGCTAAAAATTTTATAGTTTTAGTTCTTATATTAAGGTTTATGTTCCATTTTGCATTAGTTTTTGTACATGGTTTGAGATAAAGGTCTAAATTTGTCTTTAGTGTGTGGATGTTCAATTGTTGCAACACTCTGTTGAAAAGAATACTTTTGTCCAATTGAATTGTCTTGGCACCATTATCAGAAAATATCAGTTGACCATAAATGTAAGAGTTCATTTCCTGATACTCAGTTCTATTTCGTTGATCTGTTTATCTGTCCTTATACCAGTACTGTACTGTTCTGGTTACCAAGGCTTTAAAGTAAAATTTGAAATTTGTAAGTGTGAGTCCTCCAGTTTTTTACTTTTTTCAATATTGTTTTGTCTGTTCTGGATTTTTTGCATTTTCATATACATTTTAGGATCAATATCCATATAAAGTATGCCAGTTTCTGCTAAGTCTTGTTGGAATTTTGATAGAAATTGCATTCAATCTGTTGATCAGTTTGGGAGAATTGCCATCTGAACAATATTGAGTCTTCCAATCCATGAAAAAGGGGGGGGAGGATCTATTTATTTAGATCTTACTTAATTTCTCTCTTCAGTGTCTTGAAGTTTTCAGTGTACAGGTCTTGTACTTCTTTTGTTAAATTTATTTCTAAATATTTTATTATTTTTGATCTTTTGAATGAAATTAAATATTTTTGGTTTGTTCATTGCTAATATATAGAGATACAATTGATTTTTGGATATTAAACTTGTATCCTTAGACCTTGCTGAACTTGTTTGGTACTTCTAGTAGTTTTTTGTGGGTTCCCGAGAATTTTCTGTAAAAGGATAATTTTTTTCTGTGAGTAAAGACAGTTTTATTTCTTCCTTTCCAATCTAAATGCCTTTAATCCCTCCCTCCCTCCCTTCCTTCCTTCCCTTTTCCTTCATCTCTCCCTCCTTCCCTCCCTCCCTCTTCTAGTACAAGGTTGAGTAGAAGTCCTGAGAGCAGACAGATATACTTGGCTTTCTCTTGCTCTAAAGAGAAAAGCATTCAGACTTTCACCGTTAAATATGATGTTGTTTGTAGGCAGATGTTGTAAAAAAGGAAAGGTGGGGACAAGGATTTGAGAAATATTTAAAAGTTAGAATAAACACGATTTAGCAACTAATTATATACACTTCACAGCAGGATATAATTTTGTATGTTTATGGGTAAGACAGCTCTGGGTTTATTTTTATGAAGTAGGGTAGAATTTAAGATAAATTTATATCCTTTTAGGAGGATTGACTTTTTGCAGTACATACTTTTTTTTTTTGAGACAGAGTCTCGCTCTGTCGCCCAGGCTGGAGTGCAGTGGCCGGATCGCAGCTCACTGCAAGCTCCGCCTCCCGGGTTCATGCCATTCTCCTGCCTCAGCCTCCAGAGTAGATGGGACTACAGGCGCCCGCCACCTCGCCCAGCTAGTTTTTTGTATTTTTTAGTAGAGACGGGGTTTCACCGTGTTAGCCAGGATGGTCTCGATCTCCTGACCTTGTGATCCACCCGTCTCGGCCTCCCAGAGTGCTGGGATTACAGGCTTGAGCCACTGCGCCCGGCCGCAGTAGATACTTTTCTTTTCCTTCTGTTTTTAATTGCCAATTTCAGGTCATTGTTAATATTTACAAATGCTAAATTTTTGAATTCTTTTCTTTATGTAGTTATAATGTAATATGTTCCATGAAATAGGGAACAGCATTATCACCAGCTTTTTAGTTGATGAAATTGAGGTTTATATTGAAATGCTGTTGATCACAGTGATAGAGCCATCCAAATCTCCTTAATACAGTGCTTTCTAGGCTGGCATGGTGGCTCACGCCTGTAGTCCTAGCACTTTGGGAGGCCGAGACAGGCAGATTACAAGGTCAGTAGCTTGAGACCATCCTGGCTAACACGGTGAAACCCCGTCTCTACTAAAAATACAAAAAAATTAGCTGGGCATGGTGGTGGGCGCCTGTAGTCCTAGCTACTCAGGAGGCCGAGGCAGGAGAATGGCATGAACCCGGGAGGTGGAGCTTGCAGTGAGCCGAGGCCGCGCCACTGCACTCCAGCCTCAGCGACGGAGCGAGACTCCGTCTCAGAAACAAAACCAAAAAAACAGTGCTTTCTAATGTGAAAATAATTTTGAGTAATATTATCCCCAAAATAGTGTCAAATGGGATATATGAGACACCTGACATCTTTTTTAATCCTCTTCCCCTCCAGAAAAGGAGATATATTTTAAATGTTAAGTGTATTATGTAGAAGGACTGTTTCTTTTTGTTTCACATGTTAATCTGTATGTTTTAGTTTTCTTGAGACTTTAGTGGTTACTATGGTCCAGTCTTCTGTGTTCTTAAACATTTTAACACGGGCTAACTTACGAATGACACGAAGACAGTGGCTTAGATTGGTGTTTTATTTAGCCATACATGAAGGATAGGAAACAGATCATAACAATGGTGGTAGTCATTCTAGTGTTCCTGTTACTTTGTTAGTATATACACCAGACATTTTCACTGGATATCTTTAACTGACCTGTGAAAGGCTGGGTTTTGGAAAATAGAGAAATCATTAATATGAACTATATCAAGAATTATTTTATCTTTGGAAAACTGTTTCCATGGAAAGCTTTAGGAACTTTATGAATCTGAATTCAAACCCTGCCTCTACCTTTCATAGACTTGGGCAAGTTACTTTATTTTTGTAGTGTATCTAAAAATATCTGTTGTTTAATTATAAAATAATGTTACTGCAGAGAATTTGGAGATACAGAAAGCCCTCAAAAATCACCCATAAATCTTGATTCAGACAAAAATCTCTGCCTCACAGAACTTACATTCTAGTGATAATTTTTGGAAAAACCAGAAATAGTTTAAATGTCCACCAGTGGAGACTGGTTGAATATGTTTGTTTATGCATACCAGGGACTTTATAGCAGATAAAAGGGAGATTAGTAGTTAAGAATGAGGTCTTTATGTTCAGATCTTGGCTCTATTCCTTATCAGTTATGTGAAACTCTTGAAATTTCAATATTTGAATAGAGTATCTACTTCATAGGGTTTTCTAAAGATTGAGGTATAACAAAAGTAACACTTTGCACAGTATGTGACACACTGTAAGTGCCTGACAAATGTTGCTAGTTTTATTAGTTTTATGTGCCAATATGAAAGATTTCTAATATGTATTGTATAATGTAAGGTATCAAGAAATGATTATTGTATGATGTCACGTGTGGACATTGAAAAATAAGAATTTCTTATATATATAATGATAGATACACATCTATTTCTTGAAGGATACCAAGAAAATATTAACTAGTTACGTCTGGGGAATAAGACTGGGGATTGGGAATTGGAGATGGCAGAGAGATGGACCTTCACCTCTTTGTGGAGTCTGAAATTTTTTCTTCCTAAGTTTGCATTTTGTAATGCCATTTATTTATTTATTTAAAAGATTTCTTGTATCAGGTTTTTTTCTTTTTTGTCTTCGTTTTGGAAAATCTTATTTCCTCTGCTTCTCATAGTAACTTTATGTAATAGTAGAGCTTGAAAGTAATTCTTTTTTTTTTTTTTTTTTTTTTTTTTGAGACGGAGTCTCGCTCTGTCGCCTGGGCTAGAGTGCAGTGGCCGGATCTCAGCTCACTGCAAGCTCCGCCTCCCAGGTTTACAGCATTCTCCTGCCTCAGCCTCCCGAGTAGCTGGGACTACAGGCGCCAGCCACCTCGCCTGGCTAGTTTTTTGTAATTTTTAGTAGAGACGGGGTTTCACCGTGTTCGCCAGGATGGTCTCAATCTCCTGACCTCGTGATCCGCCCGTCTCAGCCTCCCAAACTGCTGGGATTACAGGCTTGAGCCACCGCGCCCGGCGAAAGTAATTCTTTAACCAGTCCTTTGCAGGTATGCTAAAGACACATTAGAGACTATTTTGAGATAAGCAAACAAATTATATATCCTGTTAAAAAATATTTTTAAAAATGTTTCATACAGAATAGGAGAGTATTGTGTTTTGGTAGTAGTTTTTTTACTTTACTGGATTACAAAGATGATAATAATGATCTCAACTAGATTGAGACTTCTTTTTCCCTGCAAATATTTTTCTATTTGACAATAATAGATAAGAAGGCTTGCTTTTTTCTTCCCTTTTAATCAATTAGAAACCAACATCACTTATGAATTGGTTTACTCTAAAAGGTGTTTTGAAAGTACTAGGTGGTCTCCAAGTTCATTCTTATTCCCTCTCTCTGTTTTTTCCTCTCTCTAAATTCTTTTATCTGTTTCTCCATTTCTCTCTCTCTCCCCATTATCTTAGACTTCGAGGATATTAGGATTAATAAGATATGGTCCCTGCCCTGAAGGAGGTCTCGTAAATTGTTCCATTCAAGCATTCTTACTCAATTACTTTTCTGGGGAAAGATTTGTGAATTTTTCCTTTCTATTCCTGTGTTTTTCACTTTAGCTCTGTAAACATTGGGTAAGCACTTTGTATGTGCTGCAGATAAGATGAAGTTTTGACTTTTAATTGCTTAATTCCTTGTAAGGAGATGGGTAAACATTTCAAAACAATTTGATAGTTGCTGTGACTTTGGTATTGTTTGGTTATCACGATGAGGTAGAAAAATGCCACTGGAGTTTGAAAACCTGTAATTTCTTTAATGGCAGAAATGAACCTGTTTTGGGACGTTTATACCAAGTAAGAGACAGCATAGAGTACCCCAATCAGAGATGAAGTTTTCTTGTCTATTCCTCAAGGAGGTTACAGAGGTGCTTCTGAAGAAGTAGTGTATCAGACCTGAGAAGCCAAATTCTTGATACTTCACTGTATTCTTTTTCCTCCCACCATACTTTTATACTTATGGGTTGTGTGAGTACTGTTCCATAGAAACCTTCTCAGCTTACATGCTTCTCTCAAAGAGAGTGCTTACAAACGTTGGGCTTTCCCACTACTGAAATCAAACTCAATTAGCAAGGTAAGGTTCTTATTCAACAATAGAAAGCAGTCAGTGGCTAGTCGCTGCCTGTCTGAATTTGTCTCCTGGAAGCTCCTTTTCTTTGAATGTATGCAGATAAGCACAGGGTGCTTTGAAAGCATAGGGAGGAGTGTCCAAACAGATTTGGATACTTAATTGTATGGAACAGAAAGAATCAGGCAGCGCTTTAGGGAGGATGTGATATGCATACCGCTTGAAGTTTATTTGCCCCATTTGACTTCGTATTCGATTTGTTAGTTTTCCCTACTAAGGCAGAATAATAATAACTGAAGCCTTCTTTCTTTTTTTTTTTTTTTTTGAGGCAAGGTCTCACTTTATTGCCCAGGCTGGAGTGCAGTAGTATGATGAAGGCTTACTGTAACCTTGACCTCCTGGGCTCAAGCTATCCTCCCACCTCAGCCTGCCAAGTAGCTAGTCCTCCCACCTCAGCCTCCCAAGTAGTTAGGACTACAGGTACACACTACGACTCCTGGCTAATTTTTTGTATTTTTAGTAGAGACAGGGTTTTGCCATGTTGCCCAGGCTGATCTCGAATTCCTGGGCTCAAGCGATCCTCCTGCCTGGACCTCCCAAAGTGCTGGAATTTCAGACATGAACCACTGCTGAAGCTTCCAACTGAAGACTTTTAAGCTAAATTACAAACATCATTTGCATCTCTAAAATACTGATATAAGGACATTTTACTATATGCTGCTTTCCACACAGTAAAAACATTTTTAAAAACCCTATTAACTCTTATGTATTACCTTGCCCGTATTCAAATTTCTCATCCCCCAAAATATCTTTTATAGCTGGTTTATTCAAATCAGGATCCAGTAGTAACCATATGTTGCATTTGGTTTTATCTCATAAGTCTGTTTTTCCACGCTCTTAAATAGACCTTTTTAGTCTTAAGTCTTTTTTACACTAAAACTTAGCCCACTGCCTTTACTTTTTAATTTATCCACCACATTGACCCATAAGAGATTTTGGCACATAGCATGACCTGCCTTCTAGTTTTTGTCTGATGGCTTCCTTGCAATAGTATTGTTATACTGTTCTCTGTATTTCTCGTAAACTATAAGTTAGATGTGAAGGTTTGATTCAATTCAGGTTAAACATTTTTTGGCACAAATACTTAGTAGGTGGTACAATGTTGTTTTTCTTTAGTCTATTGTTTTCTTTCTTTCTATTTATTTATTTATTTATTTAGAGACAGAGTCTCGCTCTGGTGCCCAGGCTGGAGTATAGTGGTGCAATCTAGGCTCACTGGGCTCACTGCAACCTCCAGCTCCCTGGTTCAAGCAATTCCCCAGCCTCAGCCTCCCGAATAGCTGGGATTACAGGTGCCCACCATCACGTCTGGCTAATTTTTTTGTATTTTTAGTAGAGACGGGGTTTCACCATGTTGGCCAGACTGGTCACGAACTCCTGACTTTAGACAATTTGCCTGCCTCGGCCTCCCAAAGTGTTGGGATTACAGGCGTGAGCCACTGCGCCAGGCCTATTTTTTTTATTTATTTGTTTGTTTATTTTGAGACAGAGTTTCGCTCTTGTTGCCCAAGCTGGAGTGCAATGGCATGATCTCGTCTCACTGCAACCTCTGCCTTCCAGGTTCAAGCGATTCTCCTGCCTCAGCCTCCCTAGTAGCTGGGATTATAGGCATGTGCCACCACACCTGGCCAGTTTTGTGTTTTTACAAAGACAGGGTTTCTGCATGTTGGTCAGGCTGGTCTCGAACTCCCGACCTCAGGTGATCCACCCGCCTCGACCTCCCAAAGTGCTGAGATAACAGGCGTGAGCCACCGTGCCCAAGCTATTTATTTATTTTTGAAACGGAGTCTCGCTGTGTCACCCAGGCTGCAGTGCAATTGTGTGATCTAGGCTCACTGCAACCTCCACCTCCCAGGTTCAAGCAATTCTCCTGCCTCAGCCTCCCAAGTAGCTGGGACTGTAGGCACACGGCGCCATGCCCAGCTAATTTTTGTATTTTTGGTAGAGATGGGGTTTCACTTGTTTTCTTTATTGTTAATTTGAACTCACACACAGTGTTAGAACTCTGATACAACCCATCATTCACCAGTTTTGAACTTAGATAGTTACACTACTGCAGTGTCAGCTACTCTCTTCCTTTTCTTTTGGGGATTTTTAGCTAGTCCTTTTTTTCTTTGTCCCTAATATATCCTTTACCCTTCATTTCTTCCCTGACTTCTATCTGAGATACGAATAGTGCCAGTTCCAAGAGATCTTATTATTAGACTTAGTACATTGCAGCTATTTGTGTGTGTGTGTGTGTGTGTGTGTGTGTGTGACTTTATAGGAGTAGCTCAATTAAACTTTCTTATGACTTTAGTATGAACTCTCCTTACTCATTTTTACTCAGGCTTTACTTCTGGTCCCATAAAGAATGTCTAGAGAAAGGCAGGCCCAGATTGGCCTTACCACCCTTGGTTCATTATGGAAATTATGGCTAGAATAGTGTGTCTGAAAGTAGGAGTGGGTTAGAAGAAAGGTTAAATGCAACGTAATTTTCTTTTGGAATGTGGGTCTTTTGCTGGTTATTTCCAACATCATATAATGAATGGCCTGAGTGGATGCTTTCTTTTGTGAAAACTGTAATGTGTATTAACATATGTAGCTTGTAGGAATGGAGAGAGTGGATAAAGAGATAAATAGGTCAAGTACTGGATCATGTTTTCTTGGGACGGATAGAAGGTTTTTTCATATTATAATTTAAGGGCATAAGTAACTACAGAATTTTTGACCTATTCTTTCTACTTTGCAGTAAAATATTAATGGTTTATTGGAAGGAAAAAAGATTGCCTTGTTTTTCTTTCTGAGCTATCACTAGGAGTAAAAAAATCTGATTGGAAAAAGTAACCTCTGATAAAGGATTTTAACTGGTATCAGGGCTTATATTTATTCATTACATTTCTTTCTTGCATACTTTGGATGATGATATGGTTAAGAGATAAAGTTTTTTTATTTGGGAAGATTTACGAAATCTTTGCGGAAGGTCTCAGTTGTAAATACATCCCTTGTCTGGGTTGCACATGTTTTATGGCTACTATAGCTCAGTTTGGAAATGGTTCTTGTTGCATTATCACAGCTTATTTTCAAATTAATAGATTTTGTTTTTGGGGGAAATTAATGTCATGTAGAAAGATATTTGTAATACGAGGATTATAGTTTTTATGTCTGTTATTAAACAAAAGATTGCCTCTTGAAGTAACTATGTTTCATTATTTTAAATTTCACATTTTAACATCTGAAATCTTCAATTTACTGATGGTGTGATGGTTAATTGGCAAGATTTTTATTTATTAGCTGTACATGGACTAATGTCTCTTCTTAACAATTAGTGATTTTTTTTTATTTTTTGCGATGGAGTCTTACTCTGTGGCCCAGGCTGGAGTGCAGTGGTGCAGTCTGGGCTCATTGCAAGCTCTGCCTCCCAGGTTCATGCCATTCTCCTGCCTCAGCCTCCTGAGTAGCTGCGACTACATGCGCCTGCCACCATGCCTGGCTAATTTTTTTTTTTTTTGTAT
>NW_012111142.1:2959612-2969459 GCF_000951035.1 Colobus angolensis palliatus
GCTAATTTTTTTGTATTTTTAGTAGAGACGGGATTTCACTGTGTTAGCCAGGATGGTCTCGATCTCCTGACCTCGTGATCCGCCCTAAAGTGCAGGGATTACAGGCATGAGCCACGGCGCCTGTCGTGTTTTGTGTCTTTTTAAAGGCTTTTACATATTCTCATCTCAGCTTTGATGAGAGGATCCGGATATGTAAGGACTTCAAGCTAAACATAATAACGAATACTCACATTATATAGGCTTCATTAAAATCCCTAATGAGGCTAGGCACGGTGGCTCATGCCTGTAATCCTAGCACTTTGGGAGGCTGAGGCAGGAGAATAGCTTGAACCTGGAAGGCGGAGGTTTTGGCGAGCCGAGATCGCGCCACTGCACTCCAGCATGGGCAACAGTGAGACTCTGTCTCAAATAAATAAGTAAAAGCCCTAATGGAGTCCTAAACTGAAGCGAATGTTCCTGTCTTTTCACACAAAGGATTACATAATTTGCCCTTTGCCCTCTCCTGAATCTATTCTCCCTCTCCAAGATTTCATTCTGTCTCCAGATTTCAGCTCTAACCTCTGATTGTTTATTGTTTTCTTGATGCTTTGGTGCTGTTGTCTTCTTCCCTTGTCATTAACTTTTTTTTTTTAAAACTAGTAGACTTTTTTGGGAGGGAGCAGTTTTCGGTTTACAGAAAAATGAATGGAAAGTATGGAAAGTTCTTGTACATCCTCCCTTCTCTCCCAAATTTCTTCAGTTAGCATCTTGCATTGGTGTGGTACATTTGTTATAATTGATGAGCCAATATTGATGTACATTGTTATTAACTAAAATCCATAGATTAAGTAGGGTTCACTGTGTCGTACATTCAATGAATTTTGACAAATATATAATGACATGTATCCACTATTACCATATCATACAAAATAGTTTCATTGTCCGAAACATCCCATGTATGAGTTTTTTGCTCATGCTGCTAATAAAGATACATCCAAGACTGGGTAATTCATAAAGGGAGGAGATTTAATGGACTCATAGTTCCACATGGCTGGGGGGGGGCCTCACAATCATGGCAGAAGAGGAAGGAGGAGCAGAGGGACGTCTTACATGGTGGCTGGCAAGAGAGAATGAGAGCCAAGCAAAAGGGGAAACCCCTTATAAAACCATCGGATCTGGTGAGACTTCTTCACTACCAGGAGACAGTATGGGGGAAACTGCCTCCATGATTCAGTTTTCTCTCACAGGGTCCCTCCCACAACACATGGGAATTATGGGAGCTACCATTCAAGATAAGATTTGGGTGGGGACACAGTTAAACCATATCACCCTATTTCTACTTATTCATTCCTCCTTTCTTGTCCCCACTCCAGCCCCTGACAACCACTGGTCTTTTTACTGTCTTCCATAGTTTGCCTTTTTCAGAATAAAATATAGTTGGAGTCATACAGATTGGCTTCTTTCACTTAGCAATATTCTTTTAAGGTTCCTCTGTGTCTTTCATGGCTTGATAACTCATTTCTTTTTATCACTGAATAGTATTTCATTGTATAGATGTAACACAGTTTGTTTATCCAGTCACCCATTGAAGGATAGCTTGATGCTTCCAAGGTTTGGCAATTATGAATAGGAAGTTAGCCTTTTTTTTTTTTTTATTTTTTTATTTTGAAACGGAGTCTCGCTCTGTCACCCAGGCTGGAGTGCAGTGGCTGGATCTTGGCTCACTGCAAGCTCCACCTCCTGGGTTTACCTGCCTCAGCCTCCCAGGTAGCTGGGACTACAGGTGCCCGCCAACTCGCCCGGCTAGTTTTTTGTATTTTTTGGTAGAGACAGGGTTTCACTGTGTTAGCCAGGATGGTCTCGATCTCCTGACCTTGTGATCCGCCCGTCTCAGCCTCCCGAAGTGCTGGGATTACAGGCTTGAGCCACTGTGCCCGGCCAAAGTTAGCCTTTTAAAACACAAATATTATATAAAGTACCTCAAGTCACCTACTTAAAAAAGGTTGCGCTAACTCAGTATCTTAAGCCCTAAAGAATGGTAACTCTTATTTTTGTGTAAACATTTCTAATTGTGTAGTTGGCTCATAACAGTGCTCAGTAAATGTATGTGAAATGATTGAATATGAAAGAAGGAAGGAGGAATTGAAGAGAAGAAATAGGAGAAAAGATTATATCCTAAATCTGAATACTTTTAGGAAAATGATATTATCTTGAAACTCAGCTGGAAACTCTAATGGGAACCAAGATGGTCAGGGCTCTGAATTAAATCATTAACTTGAAAACACTCCAGAGTTTTTTATTCCTAATTCTTGTACTTTAAAGTATATACATTTTAATATAATATACATTTTAATGTACACTTTATATACTTTAAAGCATATACATTTTAATATACACATCTTTTTATAGCTCCCAACTATAGAGCTGGCTCTATAGTTCCAGCTCTATTGTAGGCCAAAGTGTGTTCCCTATAATGCCCATATAAAAAAGCCTCATATAGGTTGTCTGTCACTGTAGTACCCTACATCAACATAAGACGTTCTAATGTAATTATAAGCTAGAAAAGTATTTCCTAAAATATTTTATGAATTTATAGCCTTATTGTTATGCCGAGATTTTGTTTTTCTTTAAATGAATCTTTAATGTATTTAGCTTCCCTCCATTTTAAACTAGTTTGGCTTTTTTTTTTTTTTTTTAATAATGTGTATAATGTTTTTGCTTTCTTCATTATAGAACGGTGGCAGCTGAAGTTAGGAAGCAGATCTCCGGACAATATAGTGGTTCTCCCCAACTGCTCAAAAACCTTAATATTGTTGGCAATATATCCCATCACACCACAGTAAGTAACGTATTCAAAATATAGTATGTTATTGGTGTATGATTGACTAGGCCATGAAAAAATAGTGGAAAGATAAGAACTAATTGGGTTCCATCATTAATCTCATAACCTTACTTGTTGTTACTTCATTTTGTTGAAATCTGTGTTGGGAGAGGATGTTATGGGGTGTCATAGAATTGCTGGTTTCCTAGCCAACTCTGAAACTTTATAGTCAGGATTTAATCAATCCTGGAATTTTACGTTTAGAACTTTTTTTTTCCTTCTATTTTTGACACCGAGTCTCGCTTTTGTCGCCCAGGCTGGAGTACAATGGCGCGTTCTCGGCTCATTGCAACCTCCACCTCCTAGGTTCCAGTGATTCTCCTGCCTTAGCCTCCCGTGTAGCTGGGACTACAGGCATGTGCCACCATGCCCAGCTAATTTTTGTGTTTTTAGTAGAGACGGGGTTTTACCATATTGGCCAGGCTGGCTCGAACTCCTGACCTTGTGATCCGCCCTCCTCGGCCTCCCAAGTTGCTGAGATTACAGGTGTGAGCCACCACATCTGGCCTTAGAACTTTTAAAGACTGAAGGTGATTCATTATGTGAAAATTTAGGAATCTATTCTAGAAACAAGCACCAAAGTAAATAATTATATGGGTTTGTAGAATTATCTGTTGCCTTTAAGATAAATGAATTTATATTTATTGAATTATTACTGTAAGCCTAGTACTGTGTCAGAGACATAAATGTTCTCTTATTAAAGAAGCTGGCATGAGGAAATTCAGTTTTGATAAAAACTAATATTTATTATGTTAGAAATATGAATTAAAAACACACCTCCATTTGTCTTAAAATTAGAGGTCATTTTTACAAAATGCTCTGGAAAACTAAAAAAGCAAATAAGCATGATAGGGTGGAGTTATAGATTAGCATTTTCCATTTAGCTGTGAAAGGGTACCTGTTATTGAACAAACTGGGAAATAACAGTTTGATCGACTTATAATGATATATTTATAACGTTTGTTTTACTAAAATTTGAAAACATTAAGTTGATTTTTAATTACAGTAACATGCTAATTGGAGAAATTTTAGAATGTATGGATTTCTGGCTGATTTCAGTGTACATGGAGATAATCCTTCCAAAATGCTCTCGGTGTCTTGAATGCCTCTCTTCCAGTGACATTATTTTGCATCCTGAATTACACCTTAACTACTCAAAATTTCTATAACCAGACCTTAGATTTTTGTCATTATGAATAACTATAACCCATGTGTAATCTTAGTTTTATGCTTCCCACTCTCTGATCACCACCTCTTATCTTTATGGCCTTCTTGTTATGGTACCCTGACTCCAATTGTCCTTCCACATCACCAGGACCTAGAATCCATGAACTCATTGAATTAGACATATGTAGCGACTTCCCAGGTTTTGTTGTTATTTTCACTGAGTACTTATTTGTGACATTTTAAATTCTGAGCTGTATACTGCCCTAGGAATAATATCTGGGCAAAAAGCGCTGAATGAGAAAAAAAAATTGAATTTTTAAAAAATTTTATGTATGTGTAATATATATTTACATGCTATATTTATATACATAATAGATATAGTGGTAAAATATACATAACATAAAATTTACCATTCTAACCAGTTTTATTTATACAATTCACTGGCATTAAGTACATTTGCAGTATTGTACAACCATCACCACTGTTTATCTCCAGAACTTTTTCATTATCCCAAACTGAAACCCTGTACCCATTAAACAATAACTTCCCATTTCCCCCCTCTTCCCAACTCCTGATAATATATTATCTTTCCTGCCTTTATGAATTTGCCTCTTCTGTGTACCTGATGTAAGTGGAATCATACGATATTTACCCTTTTGTATCTAGCTTATTTTACTTACTTAGCAGAATGTTTTAAAGGTTTATTTAGGTTGTAGCCTGTATCTTTTTTTTTTTTTTTTTTCCCCAGACAGGTTCTTGCTTTATCATCCAGGCTGAGTACAGTAGTACCATCATAGCTCACTGCAGCCTTGACCTTCCAGGCTCAAGTGATCCTCCCATATCAGCCTCCTAAGTAGTTGGGACTACAGGCACATGCCATCATGCCTCGTTAATTTTTGTATGTTTTGTAGAGATGGGGTCTCACTCTGTTGCCTAGGCTGGTCTTGAACTCCTGGGCTCAAGTGATCCTCCTTTTCGGCCTCCCAAAATGTTGGGATTATAGATGTGAGCCACTATCCCTGGCTGATTTAATTCCTTTTTAAGGCTTAATAGTATTCCATTGTATGTATATGTCACATTTTATTTATTCATTAATTTTGATGGACATTGGGGTCGTTTCCAAACTTTTGGCTATTGTGAATAATGCTGCTATGAACATGAGAGTACAATTATCTTTTTGAGTCACTATTTTCAGTTCTTTTGGGTGTATACCTAGAACTAGAATTGCTAGATGATAGAGTAATTCTGTGTTTATTGTATGCTTTTTGAGGAACCACCAATCTGTTTTTCTTAGCAACTGTATCATTTTACATTTCCACCATCAATGCACAAGGGTTCAAATTTCTCCATATTGTTGTCCACACTTGTTTTTAACCATTTAAAAAATAATAGCCGTTCTAATGGATACGAAGTGGTATCTCACTTATATTTTTGGTTTACATTTCCCTATCTGCAAATTTTATGTTGTATTTTCATTTAGTTCAATGTATTTTTTCATCTCATTTTTCAGACTTTTGTAACTCATGGATTATTTAGAAGTATGTTTAATTTCTAAGTGTTTGGAGATTTTCCTGTTATCTTTCTGTTGCCACTTTCTAGTTTGATTCTATTATAGTCAGAGAACACATTCTGTCTGATTTCAGTTCTTTTAAATTTGTTGAAGTTTGTTTTATGGGTCAGAATATGGTCTGTCTTGGTGTATACTTTTGGGACCTTTGTAATGAATGTATATTCTGTTGTCATCGGGTGGAGTGTTCTATAAATGTCAGTTAGATCTATTGGTTGAGGGTGCTTTTGAATTATACTATATCCTTGTTGATTTTCTAGAATCTGCAGAAAAGCGATCTCTTGAATTCTGCAAGTATAATTGTGATATGTTTTATTTATTCTTTCAGTTCAATCAGTTTTTGCTACACCTACTTTATAGTTCTGTCATTTAGTACATACACAGAGTATAGCTCTGTTATTTAGTACATACACATTTAAGATTGCTATGTCCTCTTTGATCATTCCTTTTATAATCAAGATAATGTCACTCTCTATTTGGTACTGTTGTTTGCTCTGAAGTCTGCACTTTCCCTTGTTAACTTAGCCACTCCTGCTTTCTTTTGAGTATTGGTCACCTGGTATATCTTTTTCCATACTTCTATTTTCAACCTACCTATGTTGTGTTATTTGAAGTGAGTTATTTGTAGATACCACATTGTTAGGTCATATTTTTAAGTCCATTCTGCTAGTCTCTTACTCTTTACATTTATGTTTATAATATAATGTATAAATTTATAATTTAATGTTGTTACTCTGTTAGGGTTTAAATCTACCATTTTATTTTTTGTTTATTCTGTTTTTCATCTCTCTGTTTTCTTTTTTCTACTTCTCCAGGGTTACCTAAATGTTTTTTAGGATTCCATTTTGATTTATAGTGTTGTTGAGAGTATCTCTTTATATAGCTTTTTTAGTGGCTCTACAAGGTATTGTGTTATATACACGACTTATCACAGTACTGGTGTTCATATATTACCAGTTTGAGTAAAGTGTAGAAACTTTACCTATTTTTACATCCCTTTACCGTCTCCTATACATAATTGTCTTAAACATTTTCTCTATATACACTTAGAATCATATTGGACAATTTAGAAAAGTCAAGAGGAAAAGGAAAGTCTATTGTATTTACCTGTATTTTTTGCTCTTGCTGTATTTGTTTTTCCTTCCTAATATTTCCAGATATCTTTTATTATTTCCTTTTGGTTTAAGGAATTTCTTTTAGCCATTCTTTTAGAATAGATCTGCTGGTGACAGAGTCTCTTAGTTTTTCTTTATCAGTGTATGTCTTGATTTCCCCTTCTTTCTTTTTTTTTTTTTTCTTTTGAGATAGGGGTGTCACTGTGTCACCCAGTGTGGAGTGTAGCGATGCAATCTCAGCTTACTGCATGCAACCTCTGCCTTCCAGGCGTAATTCTCCCACTTCAGCCATCGGAGTAGCTGGGACCACAGGTGCATGCCACCATGCCTGGCTAATTTTTTGTATATTTTTGGTATAGTTGAGGTTTTGCCATGTTTCCTAGGCTGGCCTTGAACTCCTGAGCTTAGGCGATCCACCTGCCTTGGCCTCCCAAAGTGCTGGGATTATAGCCATGAGCTACTGTGCCCGGCCTTCCCCTTCATTCTTCAAGGATATTTGCAGGATCTAAAATTCCAGGTAGTGAGTTATTTTCTTATAGCACTTGAAAAATGTTGTGCCACTTTCTGACTGCCATGATTTTTTTGTTTGTTTTTTTTTTTGAGACGGAGTCTCGCTCTATCTCCCGGGCTGGAGTGCAGTGGCCAGATCTCAGCTCACTGCAAGCTCCGCCTCCTGGGTTTTACGCCATTCTCCTGCCTCAGCCATCGGAGTAGCTGGGACCACAGGCGCCGCCACCGCGCTCGGCTAGTTTTTTGTATTTTTTAGTAGAGACGGGGTTTCACCGTGTTAGCCAGGATGGTCTCGATCTCCTGACCTCGTGATCCGCCCGTCTCGGCCTCCCAAAGTGCTGGGATTACAGGCTTGAGCCACCACGCCCGGCCTGCCATGATTTTTTTATGAGAAATTTGTAAGTTGAATTTTTTTCCCCCTAGAGATAAGGTGTCATTTTCTCCTCACTGCTTTCAGGATTTTGTTTTATTTATTTATTTATTTTTTTTGAGACGGAGTCTCGCTCTGTCCCCCAGGCTAGAGTGCAGTGGTGCAATCTTGGCTCACTGCAACCTCTGCCTCCTGGAGGCAGATTCAAGTGATTCTCATGCGCAGCCTACTGAATAGCTGGGATTACAGGTGCCCCGCTACCACGCCTGGCTAATTTTTATATTTTTAGTAGAGATGGGGTTTCACCCTATTTGCCAGGCTGGTCTTGAACTCCTGACCTCAGGTGATCCGCCAGCCTCTGCCTCCCAAAGTCCTTGGATTACAGGCGTGAGCCACTGCACCTGGCCTTTCTTCTTTCTTTTTCTTTCTTTCTTTTTTTTTTTTTGTAATCTACATTTGGTTGCTGTGTCATGGTACATATTTCTTTGGGTTTATCCTGTTTAAGGTTTGCTTAGCTTCTTGTGTCTGTAGGCTTATGTCTTTTTATGAAATTTAGAAGTTTTTAGCCATTGTTTTTTCAAATATGTTTCAGCCCTGTCTTCTTTTTCCTCACTTTCTAGGACTCTGGTGGTGCCAGTATTGGATATTTTAGTATAGTTTGTCTCTGAAGATGCTTTCTATTTTTGTTTTGTTTTGATTTTTCAGTCTGTTTTTCTTTTAATACTGTTCAGATTGGATAATTTCTATTTTTCTTTCTTCAAGGTAACCGATTTTTACCTCCTCTATCCCCTCTTTTCTACTGTTGAATTTATCTATTGAATTTTAAATTTTGGTTAGTGTGTTTTTCAGTTACAAAATTTCCATTTAGTTCTTTATATCTTCTGTTTCTTTGCCGAGATTTTGTTTCTTTACAGAGAGTTTCTGGTTTTTCATTTATTTTAAGAGTGTTTACAATTGCTGTTGAATTATTTTTCTGATGTTTGCCTTAAAATCTTTGTCATATAATGCCAAGATCACTTATCTTGGTATTGACATCTACAGGTTGTCTTTTTAATTAGAGTTAAGATTTTCCTTGTTCTTAGTATGATGAGAGATTTTTGATTGGAACTTGTACCTTTTGGGTCTTATGTTGTGAATTTCTAGGTCTTATTTAAACATATTTTAGCTGACTTTCTTTGATATTGCTCTAGTTATAGGTGGATGCTATCTTGTTTTGGACAGATGGAGTAGAAGTTCAGATTTCTTATTTGTCTTCTTTTGGTATACAAGGAGGGGAAGGATTCCTTGCTACTTATTGTTGAGCAGGAGGGAGAGTCCCCACTTCTACTGGACCACAGCTCACACTACTTAGCTGGGAAGGATAGTAGTGCTCCTTACTGTTCCTCACATGGCCTCTACTGACATCCAAGGGTGTGTGGCCTTGTTACACTGGGCATTGGTGAAAGTACTTACTCTCCACTAGACCTTCTCTGACAGTGCCCAAGTAAAGCAAAGAGGAGCCATGTTGCTGCTTCATAGGAGTTGATGTCCAGATTTCCTTAGTGGCCTCTACTGACACGATGAGAGTCAAAGATTAATTATTGCTCGGTAGATATAAAAATCCCAACACCCTACTTGTACTTCTCTGATACTACCCTGGTGGGGAGAGTTGGGATGCCTTGTTACAGCTTGGTGAGGGTGGAAATATAGCTCTCCACTTGGCCTTTGAGCAGTTAAAGTCTAAATGTTTTTTGTTTTGTCAGGTTGCTTCTTTCTTGATCTTTTGGCTGGGGAAAACAGGCTCACCACAGCCCAGTCCCACTACCTCTAGTGCTTCTTGTCGTTTTCTGGGTTGTGGACTTTTCTAGTTCTAAGTCTGGAATGTATAAGGCAAAAAGAAATTTTGAAGTAACTCACTGTCGTGCCATTCCCTGGGTTCTGATGTCCCTGCCGGCCAGCCTTTTTCTCTATACCTTTCAGAGTCTTCTTAGGTTTGTTTTCTATGTAGTGTCTAGGCTGTTGTACTTAGTGGAAAGAATAGAGGAAAAGTACTTCTACTTCGTCTTTCCAGAAGGGAAAGTTTCCCCTAGTGACTTTTGATGTTTGAGCAGTTTTTTATGTGCTTTATTTTTTCCCATTTACTTGAGGGTGTGACTAAAAAAAATTATTGAGATGTAGGACTTGTTCATATATTCTAAGTACTAGTCCTTTATCAAATATGTTTTGTAAGTTTTTTCTTTTAGTGTGGCTTATTAATCATTTTCTTTTTTTTTTTTTTT
>NW_012111142.1:2970164-2996352 GCF_000951035.1 Colobus angolensis palliatus
TTTTCTTTTATGATTCTTTTTTCATGTCTAAGAAAACTTGGCCTATTCCAAAATTGTAAGGACATCCTGCTGTGTTTTCTTGAAGTAGCTTTATAGTTTTAAGCATGTATGTTTGTGTCTGTGATCCATCTCAGTTTAATTTTTGTATATGTTGTGATACAGAGATTGGGGTTCATTTTTTAAATGTGGATACCCAGTTCTAATAATAATGGTTCAAGAAGATTTCTCTTTTCCTGTTGGATTGCTTTCTTTTTCTTTGTTAAGAACATCATAGTATAATTTGTACTTAATAGGATAGGTGAGGTAGAATGCTTAAAATCGTAGAAAAAATTTTAGAGGTCGAAAACCCAGTTTCAAATTTCTTCTCTACCATTTTGTGGCTATTTTATTTTCAGTTGTTGGTTAACTTTTTTGAGCACAAATGCCCTTATTTGTAGAACTGAAATAGTAATTATATCTAACTTACAGGGTTTGAGGGAGGTTTAAATGACATAACATATACTGATAATGATAAATAACTGCTATCTTTTGAGTGTTTAGGATGTGTTATTTATTATTTTACTCAATATCTTTAAAATGTTAAGTCCAGGCTGGGCACCGTGGCTCACGCCTATAATCCCAGCACTTTGGGAGGCCGAGGCAGGCAGATTGGTTGAGCTCAGGAGTTCCAAGATTAGCCTGGGCAACATGGTGAGACCCTGTCTCTACAAAAAAAAACACAAAAATTAACCAGGCATGGTGGCTCACACCTGTAATCCCAGCTACTTGGGAGGCTGAGATGGGAGAATCCCTTGAGCCCAGGAAGCAAAGGTTGCATGCAGTGAGCTGAAATTGCACCATTGCACTCCAGCCTGAATGACAAAGGAAGAGCCCATCTCAAAAAAAAAAAAGTTCAGTCCAAAGAAGCATAGATTAAAGCACCTTCTGTTTAATAATGTACACCTGCGCAGAGGCAGGCTTCAGTGTTTTTATTCCAGATGAATATCCTGAGAAATAACATGTTCTTATTTTCATTGGTCTATAACTGCATATTTGTTATATATCCTTTATAGGTTTGTCTGAATATTTTTTCTTTTTCAAACTAGATAAGAAGTATGATATTTTATTAAAAAGTATCTTATTAAAAACTTGGCTGAAGAATGCTACCAGTCTTTTATTATTATTAATGGGTAGTTTTAATAGGGCCTGTGTATTCCTTTCCTATGGCTACTGTAACAACGTACTACAAACTGGGTGGCTTAAAATGAAAGAAATTTATTCTGTCACAGTGCTAGAAGCCAAAAGTCTGAAATCAGTATCTCTGTACTAAAATAAGCTTTTAGCAAGGCTGTGCTTTCTTCAGATGTTCTAGTGGAATATCAGTTCCTTGTGTCTTCCAAATTCTGATGGCTTTGGCATTCCTTGACTTATGATCATATCACCTCTATCTTTAAGGCCAGAATATTCAAATCTCTCTCTTTTTCATCTTTATACAACTTTTTTTCTCTCTGTGTATAGCCTAAATCTCCCTCTGTCTTCTCATGAGGATATATGTGATTGTATTTAGAAACCACCTGGAAAATCCAGCATAATACCCCCGTTTTAAGAACCTTAATTATATCTGCAAAGACTGTTTTATTTTTTTCCATGTAAGGTGACATGTATAGGGCCCATGTGTTAGGATGTGGAGAATTTTTGGAGGGAAATTTTTTAGCCTACCCCAGTCTGATTATATGTTTTTACTAGGATACTAAACAAAAACAAGAAATAAAGTCAGAGCACTGTTTAGAAATGTAGCAACTTACTTTTTTTAATATCCAAAGATATAAAAAAGCAAAAAGAATCCTTCCAGTGAGTACTTTGTAAACTATAAAGTAGAATAAAACTGTTAATTCTTACTACTGTTTTTATGTGAGAGTTCTGGGCAAAGCGTCAGCAAGGGCATTAAAGAGAGTATGACCCAAAACATTGAGGAGTGCAAGAAGGATAATACTTTGTGTTTTCTTTAGTGCGTCTGGTTGAATATCTTAAAATTTTAGAAAGAACTAGATTAAAAGCTTTTATTTTAAAAAATAATAAGTTATTTGCCTTAAGTTTTAAAATTACTTTCATCTCTTATTTTCTACCCATCTCTTATCCCACCTTTTTACAAAGGTGCCCCTTACTGAAGCAGTAGATCCAGTGGATTTGGAAGATTACCTCATTACTCATCCTTTGGCTGTGGATTCTGGGCCTTTACGGGATTTGATTGAATTTCCTCCAGATGATATTGAAGTTGTTTATAGTCCTCGGGACTGCAGAACTCTTGTTTCAGCTGTACCTGAAGAAAGGTAAGGAGACATTGACCTGTTTTTGGCTTTAGAGTAACTATAGAAAGGCTACCTTCCATTATTTTATTTAGAGCCTATTTTCTTATAGCATCATCATTTCCTATTATGCGAACAGCAATTGTAGCAACCAAATTAATGAACATCAGTGCTGTCCCGTCTAAATTACAAATGTATTTTCCTTTTTAAAATAGTGAAATGGATCCACATGTTAGAGACTGTATAAGAAGTTATACAGAAGACTGGGCAATTGTCATCAGAAAGTAAGTTATATGTTTATTACAACATTTACGAATACGGAATAAGATTTCTAAACGGATTAAGGCAGATTCATAATGATTATGAGACCTGAAAATTTATTTAAACAAAATAGCTGAAGAAACGAAAGAAGAACCTTTGTGTATAGATATTTACTCCTTAGGAGTTCTGCAATTACTTTCTTTGTAAAATATAATTCATAGAAAAATAGTATTTCTGTATTATTATAAATCATTAAGAGCTAATAATATATGATAATTTTGTAGTCTAATTCTTTTAGGAAATATTGGGTAGATATTGGTGAATAATTTGTATTTCTCAAAAATAATCCAGTTTAGTGAAACTTAAATGGCTAAGTTAACATTAACAGGCAGTTTTATAGACCAAGCTATTTGAAAGGTCTCTGCTGTTTCTAATATTTATAGGTCTTTGACCTCTATATCCAATCAGGTAAATATTTGTAAAAAATAATATTTTGTTCTAGCCAAAATTTATTTTCCTGATAAACTGTGCAATAACAAGTCAGATTAAGAAGTATATTAAAACTGATTTACACAATAATCATTTGCTAATTTGCATAATGGAGAAGGGTCTTCATGCTGAATCTTCTTAACCTTATTTTATTTTTCTGAAGGTGATGTGATTGAGGTAGTGGAGAATTCTGATACGGCATTATAGTTTTCACAAATGAAATAATCTGTGCAAAATAGCACTAGCAAAAGTGATATATCCATTGCTTATTGTTTTGCCCTCATGGCTGTCTTATTTCACTAGGCTTTACATTGTGCTAAATATCACTCTGGAGGATAATGCTGACATGCTTTTTAGTTTCAGTGTGACCTAATAAAAGCACAGTCTGCTGCCCTTTATATAGAAGAGCTGTTTTTATGAACTTACAATTTTGATAAGTATTCTGGTAGCCAGCTTTTAGACATTACTGAAGAATACTGTTCCTCTGTCAGATAATTTAAAAGTCTTTACCTCTGTACATATATGTTAGAAACCTATAATCAGAAATCTTAATAAAAAGGTTAGTTGTAAAATATATTGACCTCAGAATCATGGAAATCTGCTACTTAATTCTAAGCATAGGATTATTAACCTTGGTTTAGGCAAGAGGATAAGAGAATTAACATTTATGGGTTTACTGTGTGCTGGGCATTTTATTGGGCACTTGTGCACTCATCTCTTAAGATTTTAACAGATAAGGTATCTCAGGCTCAGAGTAGTTAAGTAACTTCTCTGAGATCCCACAAACCAAAAAATAGGGCAGTCAGGATTAGAACATAGGGGCATCAGATTCTAAAGCTCTTATTTTTTTCTATTATACTAGATGTAATACATTATTTGCACTGGTAAGTGGAAGACCAAAGGGAGTACTTTTGGTGAACTAGAAGTAATGAGGTATCTCTGAAACAAAGAAGATAGGTATGATTGGAATGTAAGAGAAAACCATAGTACAGAATAATCTAAGGAGAAGATACATGCAAAAGCTTCAGTAGTGCTTTAAGCTCAGAACCAGTGAATGCAGGCAATGGAAAGGGAGACTTGGTAAATATTGGATATGTGGTCACTTTGAAACCTCTTCCACAAAGTGTGCTCAGTGACAACAGAGATATCTGTGTTTTTTTTTGGATCAGTAATTGTGGAGGCTTAGATTAATAGGATAGTGCCCAGGGTGAGCATGTCTTGGAGGAAGAAGGAATGCTCATACCCAGAAGAGTAGGTACTGGCAGACTTTGCTTGGTGGCGTAATCTGCCCTTTCCCTACAACCACTGGATATGGGCTGGGATAAGCAGATACAGTAGTTTAAGACAGATGTGGGGGATACAAATTAAAAAATTAAGATAGAACCTAAAATTGCCAAGAATTTGATGCAAACCAATACACTTGAAAGAGAATTATCCAACTACAAATAAAAGAACTAATAATTTAGGAAATAGTTAATAGAATACAGATTAAGACCTATAAGTGTAAAGAATACTCTTAAATACATGAGAATAATGTACATGAGAAATGTGAAAGGATATTTTAACCACATAAAAATCAATTAATTATCTTTGGAAATTAAAATTTTGATTAGTGAAAAAATATTACAAACTCAGCAGATGGGCTTAATGGTGGTGTAGATGTGGCTGAAAAGTGAAATAGCTATAAGATGAAGCCACAAAATTCTTCCACGATTCAGCACAGAATGATAAAGGGACACAAAAGTACTTTATTTATTTACTTATTCAGTAAGTGTTTATTGAGAGTCTTACATGTACCAGGCACTATACTAAAGACTGATGATACAGCAGTGAACAAATCCAACTCTCTACCCTCATGGAGTTTGTATTCTAGTGGGAAATGAGATTGTCGATAGATAATAAACCAACACAGGTAAATATAGACTAGATAAGATCTAGGTGAGTCAAGTGGAGAAAAAGGTAGGGTGAAGTAGATAGAGAGGGCCAAGAAGAGGAACAAATATTTTTATTTTGTTATTTATTTTGGTTTCTATTTAGTTATTTACTTGGGACAAGGTCTCTCTCTGTTGCCTTGGCTAGAGTGCAGCGGGACAGTTGTACCTCATTGTTACATTGAATTCCTGGCCTCAAGCTGTCCTCTTACCTCAGCCTCCCCGAGTGTTGGGATTACAGGTGTGAGCCCCCATGCTCGACTTTCTGTTTTATATAATTAATCAGAGGAAGTCTTACTGATAAGGTGATTTTGAGCAGAGACCTGAAGGAAGTGAGCCTTGTGAATATCTGGGGGAAGAATGTTATTAGGCAGAGGGAAGAGCAATACATGCAAAGGCTCCATATTGATCACATGCTAGAAATGTTCAAGGAACAAAGAGTAAAGAGGACAGTGTGGCTGGAACCGTAAATGAGAGTGAGAATGCCAAGAAACAAGTCAGAAAAATGGTGATGTGTGTGGGGTTGAATGGGTAATTATTAGAGCCTTATCATAGCAACTGACTAGAGGACTGGATGATATAGAAGAGAGTATTGATCATGAATCATTCTTTGCTTTCTTGAATTTCATATTGTCAGTTTTTTTTAGGTAGAATTCAGTGCCATTCTGATTTATCAGAGCAGCTTACGTATGCAGCTTTACAAATTAAGACACTTGAAACATTCCGTTAAATATTAAGATATATGCTTCTAAGTAGTAACTTTCATATTACTATATTGAGTGTCTTTAGTTCTTTCTCTTTTGCGATTATGCTGTGATGTTAATATCATGTAATTGCTATTTTAATAGCTTTAGCAATAAGACTGGATGTAATTCATATCAAATGTGATTCTTTACTATCTCTTGAATTGGGTGATAGCAAGAACTGTACCATCTTCTTGTGAACATTATTGTTTTGCTTCAACTAAAATATTCTTTCAGTTTGGCTCTGTGAAGTGTTGAATCATGAACAATAATTGCTCTTTGATCAGCTCATATTTGATGTTCTTGGGTATTAGGTTGTTATTGGATTGTTAAGAAAGAAGCTTGCATTAATTTAAGAGTTGTTTTTAGCTACCTGTGTATATATTTAATGTTAAGTAATATATATGTACACAGTGATGGTGTAGATTTTGCTGTTTTTCATGTTACAAGTCTGTAGGTTTAGGTTAAGATCTTTTATAGATAATGAGAGACAGCAAAAAATTTGTTGGCTACTTGAAATTTTAAGATTCAGTGCTTTATATAACCTTTTAAAATTTATATTATTTTTAATTCAATGTATATTTTCTATTTTCTCATTTTATTCTTTAACCCAAGTTACTAGCTTCCCAAGTTTTCTTTTTACTGACCAATTCTCTGAATTGAAAATACAGCTTAATTTATATACACATGATTGGCATGGAAAGAAGGAAAATATGATTTGCTTTTGGAAACTCATACTCTACTCCTTAGCTGGGTTAAAGGAGCATTGAATGGAAATTTTCTTTAACCTCAATTGCTAGAATGGATTCGTATTACATAAAGAAATAATGCAGAAAACACTTGGCTTATTACATAATGATGCCCAAAAAGTGAGAACATTCCGAAGTTTGATAGTTGATCTTTATGTAACTTTTTTCTTTAATAGATACCATAAATTGGGAACAGGATTTAATCCCAACACATTAGATAAACAGAAAGAAAGGCAAAAAGGTTTGCCAAAACAAGTTTTTGAATCTGATGAAGCTCCAGATGGCAACAACTACCAGGATGATCAAGTAATACTTTTATTCTTAAATAACTATAAGAAGTTATTTTAAAATAATTGTCAATTTATTTATTAATTAATATAATTATATTTCATGTTTTGCATGACAGGATGACCTTAAAAGACGTTCAATGTCAATAGATGATACCCCAAGGGGTAGCTGGGCTTGTAGTATCTTTGACTTGAAAAATTCACTTCCTGATGCTTTGCTTCCCAATTTACTTGATCGAACTCCAAATGAAGAAATAGACCGTCAGAATGATGACCAAAGGAAATCAAACCGTCACAAAGAACTTTTTGCTTTGCATCCATCACCAGATGAGGTATAGATGTTTGCATATAAAGAAGCAAATGATTATTAAAATCGATCTTTTGGGAGTATGATTAATGTAGAGTATTTATTACAATAATGTAGGGCATAAAGCAACTGAAACCTAGCTGTAATTTTTATAAATGAATACATTTTATACTAGTGAATTTCCTATTCTTAATGAGTAACTTATAATCAAATGACTTCTGTCTGTGGATAAATAGGTTGTTCTTTTCTATGTTCTATTGTGAAGACTAAAAGTATTAGATTAGTAAAGTAAGTTCTTAAAAAAAAGAGTTGGAATATGATAAGCATATTCATTTTGGTGTTGCTTTTCAATTTGTAGGAAGAACCAATAGAACGGCTTAGTGTTCCTGATGTACCCAAAGAACATTTTGGTCAGAGACTTCTTGTAAAATGCTTATCACTTAAGTGAGTATTTATTTCTTTTACTTACAGCTTTTATTTTCCAGGATAAAATTTTAGTCCTGGTGTAACAAAATCTGAGTAGATTTTATAGTTGTATTTGTGTCCTTTTGAGAAGTATTGTTCTACATGTCATTTTAAATGCTATTCAGCTTTCAAACGTATATATGAAACTGAGCCTACTGTGCTAAGCCTGACATATTTATGAAGCTAAGCCTACTGTGTAGCAAACGTAAAGTCAACTTTTAAATTCTGTATATCATTTTAAATGCTATTCAGCATTCAAACCTATGTATGAAGCTAATCCTACTGTTCTAAGCCTAAGATATATATGAAGCTAAGCCTGCCGTGTAACAAATATAAAATCAATTTGATTTTACAGTAGGCTTTGTTTTTTGAAGATTTTAACATATGTATTTTTTCCTTCTTGAAAAAACTTAGATCTGGTTTCTGCTAACATCATTGAGGTGATATATTTACATTCTGCTTTACAAAGTGCTTTCTCTTATTTCATGCTGTTATGTTAATATTATAAGTTTAATTATTCGTTCCAACTTAAGAAAAAAGTTTCTATTCATAGAGCTTTCTGAAACAAGCAACTCATAGGGACAGACCATGTCTATATATAATTCTGGCAGTTTCTTTCCTTGAAAGCTAAGGCTTTGTATATTTAGATGTATTCAGAAACATGTTAGATAGATTAAGTGCATTGAATCTTTTGAATAACAGGACACCTAACATCAGTTCTTACTTACAGTCTTGTTTTGTTTTTTAACAGCTTTATTGTGATCTAATTTATATATCATAAAATTAACCCTTTTGAAGTATACAGGTTAGTGGTATATATTCACAGAGTTGTATAGCTGTCATTACTGTCTAACTTGAGAACATACTCATTATCCTAGGAAGAAACTCCATGCCTGTATTAGTCTACTCAGGCTGCCATAGCAGAACCATAGGCTGGGTAGCTGAAACAATAGAAATTTATTTCTCACAGTTGTAGAGGCCAGAAATCAAAGATGAGGGTGTCAGTGGGTTGGTTTCTCATGAGGCATCTCTCCCTGGCTTGCAGATGGCTGCTGCTTGCTGCATTCTCACATGACCTTTCTTCTGTGTGTGCCCAGAAAGAGAGAGGTTATGTATGGTATCTCTTCCTCTTCTTATAAGGATACCAGTTCCATGGGATTAGTGCTCCACTCTTAGGACCTCATTTAACCTTAATAAGCCCTTAAAGGGCTTATTTCCAATTACAGTCACATTGAGGGTTAGGGCTTTAACATACGAATTTTGGGGGATGATACTGTTCAGACCATAACAATACCTGTTAGTAGTCACTCCCTGTTCTCTTTTTTCCTCAGCCCCTGACCATCACTAGTTTTCTTTCTGTCTCTATGAGCTCACCCATTCTGAATATTTCATGTAAGTGGAATTATATGTGGCCATTTGTGTCTGGTTTCTTCATACAGCATAATGTTTTCGATGTTCATTTATGTTTTAGCATCTATGAGTAGTTCATTTTTTTTCTTGAGACAGAGTCTCACTCTGTTGCCCAGGCTGGAGTGTAGTAGTGCAACCTCTGCCTCCAGGGTTCAAGCGATTCTCCTGTCTCAGCCTCCCGAGTAGCTGGGATTACAGGCACCTGCCACCACACCTGGCTAATTTTTTGTATTTTTAGTAGAGATGAGGTTTCACCATGTTGGCCAGGATGGTCTCGGTCTCCTGACCTCGTGTTCTGCCTGCCTCAGCCTCCCAAAATGCTGGGATTATAGGTGTGAGCCACCGTGCCCGTCCAAGTAGTTCATTTTTTTATATGACTGAACAATATTCCACTGTGTGGATACACCACGTTTTGTTTATCCATTTATCAGTCAGTGAGCATTTGGGTTGTTTCTACTTTGAAAGGAAACATAGCTTTATTGAAGTATAATTCACATATTATGTGGTTCACTCAGTGTATATTCAATGTACAGTTCACCAGTGAGTTTACCCAGTTCACCAAGAATACAATTCAGTGGATTTTAGTATATTCTCAGATCTGTGCAACTATTATTACAATAAATTTTGGAGTACTTTCATCATCCCGAAAAGAAATTTCGTATTCGTTAGTAGTCACTCCCTGTTTTCCCCAACTCCTCCATCCTTAGGCAACCACTATCCTACTTTCTGTCTCTACACATTTGCTTATTCTGACTATTTCCTGTAAATGGAATCGTGCAATATGTAGTCCTTTTTATTTTAAACTTAGTTTTTCATAGTGTTTTTAAGGTTTATGCTGTAACATGTGTCAGTACTATAATTTCTTTTTATTGCTGAGTGATA
The DNA here is from genome assembly GCF_000951035.1 of Colobus angolensis palliatus. Lineage (NCBI taxonomy): Eukaryota > Metazoa > Chordata > Mammalia > Primates > Cercopithecidae > Colobus > Colobus angolensis. The sequence continues at coordinate 2,979,974 of NW_012111142.1, forward strand.
TTCCATTGATGAATATGCCACATTCTATTTATCTGTTAATCAGTAATGATTGCTTCCACTTTTTGGCTGTTACGAATTAAGTTCGTAATTTGTATATAGGTTTTTGTGGGACATGTGTTCTCATTTCTCTTGAGTATATACCTAGGATAGGAATTATGGTTAGTATAGTAACTCCATGTTTAACTTTTGGAGGAGTGATCCAGACTGTTTTCCAAAGCAGCTGCACCATTTTACATCACCACTAGCAAGTTAGGATGATTCTAATTTCTCCACGTTTCACCAACATTTGTTATTACCTGTGTTTTTTTTTTTTTTTTTCATAACCATTCTAGTGGGTGTGAAGTGTTATCTCATTGTAGCTTTACTTATGATTTTCTTGATTAATAAAAGTTACAAGTTTGTTATTTCTCTCTTAGAGAAATAAAATATAGAATTTTTTTTTTTGTACAACTCTATTTTCTTTGGCTTTTGTTTGTTTGGCTCTCATTAAAAATTCTAAAGTAATAATTATATACATCTGATTTGTCTATGATAAGAAAAGTCCAGGTTTAAAGTGAGGAAGAACTTGAGGTCACAAAAGTTCAGAAAGAGTCAGAAATGATAGCTTTACTTTAGCTCATTATTTTTTTGAAAATTGTTTCTCTTACATTTTGTTCCCTAAGAACAGCCTTTCTTTATCCTGGATGAGAAAATTATTTCTACTATTAAGAAGACTATTAGTCAGTAACATAGTGATTTATACATTCAGGGGAATATCTTCTAGGCATGGTCAAGTTGATACGAATTTAGCCAAGAAATGCTAAGAAGTCATAATTTCCCAGGAGTAAGTGTTCTGTAGCTAATTTTACATTAGGGCTATTGCTGTTCCTCGTTTTAATGGGCTACAAGGAAAAGAGCTTGGCATGCAAGCAGGATAGAAACACTCCTGCATAAATGCCTAACACCAGATTTCACGAGAGTAAAATTAGAAATGCAACTTCAGCTTTGGCAGGGAAAGGTCAGACAGGAAACAGGAAAAAATAAAAAGAGAAAACTCTGAGAATTCCTAGTCATAAGCTTACCTACTATATGTGTGGCTCAGAAAATTACAAGGCAAAAGTTTAAAGTGGTTCTAGGTTTGCAGTGGCCTTAGGTACCTGGCAGAAGCATACATTAATTAATTGTTTTTAGAGGAATTCACTTTAAAAATTTAGGCCTCAAAATATTTCTACAGATAAAGTTTCAGCTCCAGTCATAAATCAACAAACATGGCAAAACAAACTGCAGACCTGAAAAGGACTACCAGTCAGATTTAGAATATAAGTACTTTTAGTATATTTAAGTAAATAGTTATTTTAAAATATTGTAACGGAACAAGAAACTGTCAGAATTGACCAGGAAGATTTTGAAAAGATTCATGTGATCTTTTTCAGTATTTTATAATTGAAATTATAAATCCATTTAGGTAGGCCCAACATAGATTAGTTAAAACTGAAGAGTGAATAAGTGAACTTGATAATAAAACAACAAATTTATACAAAATGTACACAAAGATGTATATAGATGGAAAATAAAGTGATATCAACAAAAAGTCTAATTTGAATTCTAGAATGGAAATAACTTAGGGAAGAAGAAAACAGTTATTAAAGAGATAATGGCTGAGAATTGTTCAAAATTTATGAATCATAGTAGTAACTCTCAATTCTGGATGTCTAGTAGGATCTAGGAATAATAAATAAAAAGAAATTCATATCCAGACTAAACGTAGTAAAAATGGAGAATACAAAACCAAGAAACTATATTAAAAGTGGCCAGAGAGAAAAAGAGATCCTATGCAAAGATATTACAATTAGCCGTCAGGCGCAGTGGCTCATGCCTGTAATCCCAGCACTTTGGGAGGTCGAGGCAGGCGGATCACAAGGTCAGGAGATCAAGGCCATCCTGGCTAACACGGTAAAACCCCGTCTCTACTAAAAATACAAAAATTTAGCCAGACGTGGTGGCAGGCACCTGTAGTCCCAGCTGCCCGGGAGGCTGAGGCAGGAGAATGGTGTGAACCCAGGAGGCGGAGCTTGCAGTGAGCTGAGATCGCGCCACTGCACTCCAGCCTGGGTAACAGAGCAAGACTCCATCTCAAAAAAAAAAAGAAAAAAGAAATTATAATTAGGCTAACAGCTGATTTATCACAGCAGCAGTGGAAGCCAGAAGACATTGAGTGTTATCTTCAGTGTTGTTAAGAGAAAATAACTGTTGACCACAAACTTCATACCCAGTAAAATTACCTTTCAACAAACACATTCTTGAAGCAGTTAGTTTTTGCTGCACTGTAAACTACCTTAAGATGTAATGTTTTAAAACAACAGATGTTCAATATTTCTCATGATTCTGTAGGTTATCTGGGTAGTTCTTGTTGTTTGGGCCAATTTGGTTGGGATTGGATGATCTATAAAGGAGTTGTGCATGTCTGGTAGTTGGCAGGCAGGTTGGTCTAGGAGTCTCTCGTTTATGTATTTGGCAGTTGGCTTAATGTCAACTGGGAAAATAGCTATGCTTTTCCCATTGTTCAGTGGGCTGACCTGGGCTTGTTCATGTAGTGGTGGAAGGGTTTTCAGAAAAAGGAGAGTGGAAACTGTAAGACCTCTTTGTGGCCTTGGATTAAAACTTACAGCATATCATTTATTGATCAAAACAAATCACAAGACCAGCCTGAATTCAAGGTATGGAGAAATAGACTTTTCTTAATGGGAGGATATGCAAAGAATTTGTGTTCATTTTTTGAAATCTACAAATGAGGAGGTAAATAAGTTTTTATACTGATAAAAATTGTTAGTGTTTTCTAACAACATTTTATCACTAAAAATGTAACTTCTAAAGGAAGTACTTCAGGAAGAAAGATTTTAGGTGAAAGAAAGAATGATGAACAAAGAAAGAAATGGAAAACAAAGATAAACCTGTTTTTGCTGTAATAGTCTAGTTTATGAGGTTAAAATAATTAAGATAGAACTAAAAATCAATAACAGTGTATAAATTGGGGGTTGATTAGGGTTAAAACATTCTAAGATCTTATTGTTTGGGAGAATAATAAAGATATTGATTAATATTTTAAAACTTAACTATGTACTTTAAAAGTTCTTGAGTAACCATTACAAAAGTAGAAATGTAAATTATAGGCAAAGGAGAAAAAACTGGCTTGAAAGTGGAGCTATAAGTCAATTCAAAAGAAAGAAGGCAGGAATGGAAAAACACTTAGAAAAAGTAGCATAGGCTGGGCACAGTGGCTCATGCCTGTAATCCCAGCACTGTGGGAGACTGAGGTGTTGAAACCGATCTCCACTAAAAATACAAAAACTTAGCCAGGTATGGTGGCATGCGTCTGTAATCCCAGCTACTTGGGAGACTGAGGCAGGAGAATCGCTTGAACCCAGGAGGCGGAGGCTGCAGTGAGTGGAGATCACGCCATTGCACTCCAGCCTGGATGACAGAGCAAGACTCCATCTCAAAAAAAAAAAAAAAAGAAAAAGGAAACAATAAAAATAAACTGTTAGAAATGAATCCAAATATAAGTCTTAAGAATAAGTGTAAGTGGACCAAACTATCCATTTAAGAGACTGCATTAAAAAAACTCAGTTATGTGTCTTTTGTTAAAAAACAGGCAATCCACGTAAAACATAAGCACCCAGAAAGGTTGAAAGTAAAAATATTTATTAAAATTAAAATTTAAAATTTATTAAAAAAATTATATTAAGATATAATGGCAAATATTAACCAAATGAAAGCTGAGGGAACAATATTAACATCTTACAAATTTGACTTTAAGTCAAAATGGAGGGTCAACACATATTGATAAAATGTTCAAAACTGTACTGTAATTGTTTGTAAGTAAATGTGAAAACACACTCAGTTTAGCCTTTCCCAGGCAGCTGCCAAAGTTGGGAGGGGGAAGGTCCTGGTGTTTGAGGCTGAGGCTATCTCCGGATTGCCCAGCGGCCACTGTGGTCAAGCAGGTACTGCTGGACTGGAAGGTGGTAATCATGTGTTGTGAGGACATCCACATTTCTGGCAATTTCTACAGAAACACATTAAAGTACCTGGCCTTCCTCTGCAGGTAGATGAACACCAATCCTTTCTGAGGCCTGTACCATTTCCAAGTCCCCAACTGCCTCTTTTGGTGGACCTTGTGAAGCATGCTGCCCCACAAGACCAAGTGAGGCCAGGCTGCTTTGGACCACCTCAAGATGTTTGATGGGATCCCCCTCCACTATGACAAAAAGTGAATGGTGGCTGCTCTCAATGTTGTGTGCCTGAAGCCTGTGAGAAAGGTTGCCTACCTGGGGCTCCTGGCTCATGATGTTGGCTGGAAGTACCAGGCAGTGACAGCCACCCTGGAGGAGAAGAGGAAGGAGAAGGCTAAGATCCTCTACTGGAGGAAAAGGCAGCTTACAAGGCTACAGAAACAGGCTGGAAGAACATGGAGAAGAAAATTGACAAATACATAGAGGTCCTCAAGACCCATGGACTCCTGGTCTGAGCCCAATAAAGGCTGTTTAATCCTCATCCTTGACCTGGCCTGCCCTTCTCTGATTGCTGCCCTGGGATGTGGGGACCCAGGAGGGGCAGTCCAGGTGCCACAGGCAGCCTGGGACGTAGGAAGCTGGGGGTAAGGAGCAGACCTTAGTCACTGCCTTTTTATAAGGTTACTTTAAGCCACTCTAAGAATTGTGCAGACATAATTTGTCTATGACCTACTTGTTCATGAAAGAATTTTAGAAGATCAATAGTAGGAACAACCAGCTACTTTGGTTTCAGTAGTAGTAGCAAAAGAGAGCTGGAACACTATTTGGAGGGAGACTCTACCTTGTGAATAGGGCATCTGTTTTTACTTCCCACCTGATCATATGCTATACTCTGTAGCTGTTAGAATGTGAAACAACGCCTGGAGGACAGCATGAGTTTGCTGTTATACAAAGGGTATTTATAGACACATAGACTAGGAACATGTGTGACCAAGGAGTTATAAATGTTGCCCCTGCTCCTTCCCTGTATTTTGTGATCAGAATCAAATAAATTATTTTTAAAGGGAATAAATACACACACACGTAATTTTTTCTTTCTTTTTTTTTGAGACAGAGTCTTGCTCTGTTGCCCAGGCTGGAGTGCAGTGGCACAATCTTGGCTCACTGCAACCTCCACCTCCCAGGTTCAAGCAATTCCCCTGCCTCAGCCTCCCTAGTAGCTGGGACTACAGGCACGTGCCACCACGCCTAGCTAATTTTTTGTATTTTTAGTAGAGACGGTGTTTCCCATGTTGGCCATGTTGGCCAGGATGGTCTCGATCTCGACCTCATGATCCACCCGCCTGGGCCTTCCAAAGTGCTGGGATTACAGGCTTGAGCCACCGCGCCCGGCCCACACACTTAATTTTTAAAAGACCTAACAAGTAAGTCACATCTTATTAGTAATGTCTTACAGTAGGCCTTTGGTGATTAAAAAAAAATTTTTTTCATTGTTGTAAGTATTCTCAGCATTTTAAATAAGTGAGTATGTAGAGTGGTACATTTATAGTGAATAAAAAAATACCTTTTTTTGCAGCATTAATAGCCATTGAGTATTGCTCAGCAAGTAGCATTTCTTGAAACATGCCTATGTTTGATAGCATAGAAATACTGTAGCATTCATTTTTTTTGAAGTTACTCAAATTGTGTACTGAATCCGTGAGGAATATAAAAAAGAAAAAAACTCTGCGTATACATTTTTGGTACTCTGTAATGGAAGAACCTTTTGAAACTTAAAAAAAGATCAAATAATGTATCTAATTTATAAATTCTTGTCGCATTTATAAATTCTTGTCTACTTAAAGTTGAGCTCACTGGATTTGTATTGGTTTCTTCGGTTTATTTTCTCGAGTTCTGCCCTTTGTTCATCATAGTAATAATACGGATCTTTAAATGCTATTTAAGAATATTATAAAGTTATTGGACAGGCGAGGTGGCTCACACCTGTAATCCCAGCACCTTGGAAGGCTGAGACGGGTGGATCATCTGAGATGAGGAGTTTGAGATGAGCCTGGCCATCATAGTGATGAAACCCCATCTCTACTAAAAATACAAAAATTAGCCGGGTGTGGTGGCACGCACCTGTAATCCCAGCTACTCAGGAGGCTGAGGCAGGAGAATCACTTGAACCCGGGAGGCAGAGGTTGCAGTGAGCCGAGATCGCACCACTGCATTCCAGCCTGGGTTACAGAGCCAGACTCTGTCTCAAAAAAAAAAAGAAAAAAAAAATTATAAAATTATTACACAGTAATTTTATGGCACTAAATTACACATTGGGGTACTAATTTTCTTTCTTTTAAAAAAAGTTTTAAAGAATTAGAAATTGAATCTTGCTGTGTTTCCCAGGCTGGTCTTGAACTCCTGGCCTCAATTGATCCTGCCTTGGCCTCTAATTTTCTGAATAAGTAAATTAACATTTCACTTTGATCTGCTTTTGTTTATTTTTAGCTGAATCTACAATTTATATGAAAATACAAAGGGCCAAAAGAGGCAGGACAGTTTGCAGAACTTTATTTAAAAAAACCCAACCAGATGTCAAGACTAGTATGAAACTATGTAATTAAGACAGTGTAGTATTAGTACATGATTAGACAACTAGAGCATTGGAATAGACAGAAGAGCTGGAAAAGTCTGTACTTGATATATTCCCACTTTATATACAGTAGTACTCTACAAACATGTAAATGTTTGGCCAAATGAATGCTGTTAATATTATGTAAAATTATTTCATTAAATATTTATTACTTCAACTAAAAAAATAAGGAGCTTAAGAAAAGACCCACATGTTTATGCATTTTTGATTTGTAGTAACAGTGGACATTTTTTATAGTATGGAAAGGGTAATCCTTTCAATAAATTGGTAGGAGAGTTGGATATCTGTTTCTCCCTGCTGCTTTCCTCTCTTTGTGTCTGTCTGTCTTGTCTCTCTATATATGTGTTTCTCATACATATGAAAATAGGAAACTTGACCACTGCCTCACATGATATACAAAATTTTTTTTACAGATTGATAGTAGACATAAATGTGAAGGACAAAATGGTAAAGTTTCTAGAAGATAATGTAGGGATATCTTTATGATCTTATAGGAAGAAAAAGATTTATTTGACATGACACAGAAAGCACTACCCCTAGAAGAAAACATTGACACATTTTACTTCATTAAAATGGGCAACTTTTCATTAAAAGACGCAAGAGAAGATAAATCATAGAAAAGGAGAAGGTATTTCCAACACCTATACTTGGCAGTGTGCTCATTTCTAGAATGCATAAAGAATTACAAATTGATGAGGAAAGAGTCAATAAATAGAAAAATGGGCCAACAGAAGATATCCGAATGGTCAGTGAATATACGAAAAGATTCCCATGAAAAATCCAATGGGATACCACTTATTTACTGGATTGGCCAAAATAAATGGACTGACAGTGTCAAAAGGATGCAGAGCAGGTTTTGTAGAGGTTGACACATGTGGACAGGATCACCAAGATCTCTTTTCATTTGACTTTTATTTGGGTTTTACTAAGGGATATATCAGCAGGAAGTTAGAGGGCAGAAGAGAGTGAGGTCTCCTTCCCTGCTGAGTCACTTAGATCTGTTGCCTCTTTCTTTCCAAGGCCAGTTTCTGTGACGGATCTTTGGTGTAGTTATCCTTTCTAATTTTTGGTTATTACTTCCATGTTCTCATTTAGGTCTGTGGCTGGTAATGACTCTTGCTTTTGCTAGCCCCAGGGAACGGCACTCTCTGTAGTTGTTTTCTCAAGATCCTGTCCAAATCTTTGTAAATGGCCCTTTATTAAACTCTCACCCTAATGTAAATATGTTGTGTATTTTCTACAAGGTCCTCAATTCTCTTTTACTCTGTCTCAAAAAAAAAAAAAAAATATGCAATGTGGAGCAGAGTTATTACAATGTCGGCACTATTGACATTTTTGTCTAGATGGTTCTTTGTTGTCAGGGACTGTCATGTACAGTGTAGGATGTTCAGTTCCATCTCCGACTTCTAACTGCTAAGTGACAGTAATACTCCTGTAGTTTCGATAACCAAAAATGTATGTAGGTATTGCCAAATGTTCCCTCAGGGGCAAAAGTGTCCTTCGTTGAGAACCTCTACTCTAGAGTTTTAGTTAACCTCATGTTATATATTATTTCATTCAACAAATATTTACTAGATGTTTACTGTATGTAAGTCATTGTTCTTAGAAATGAATTAGACATCTCAATTAAGTATACAATTTTGCCATATTCATACAATGGGAATTACTATGCAAGCATTAAAAATGATGGTAAGAATGATATATGTAATGTGAAAATTTGTCCATAAAATGTTAAGTTAAAAAAGCAGACTACAAAGTGTTATATATACCGTGACACTCTTTGTTTAAAAAAATTCATTTGACAAGTGCATTTATGCATAAACTCTAGATGGATTGGGCATTAAACTGTTAATTATGATTCTTTGGATGCTCCTGTTTTCCTCTGAATATTCTGATGTGTTTTCTAAGATTTTTGCCTTGAATATGTTATTTATAATCTGAAAAAGAAAACATTAAGCTTTTATTTTTAAAACGTACTTAAAAATGAACATATATACATATATAAATGACCATGTTAGAAAGTGATTAGTGACTCAGAATGGACATAATATGTCATTAGGCTTTTAGGCAGTTTGAGTGTCTTTGTAGCTGGATAAATTAATTAGGATTAACTAGAGAAGATAAGGTTGATTTAGACTCAACAATATGCATAGAAGAGTGTATTTCTGGAAGAAGTTTTAATGTAGGCAAAGGCACAGGTGTGGAAACGTGCCAGGTATTGTGGTAATGTAGTTTTGGAATCAATTTCTCTCCAACTCTGTATTTTGTATTTATTTTTAAATTATTTTATCCTTTTTCTTCATAAAGGTTTGAAATTGAAATTGAACCCATTTTTGCAAGTTTGGCTTTATATGATGTCAAGGAAAAGAAAAAGGTAAAATTATATAATTTGACCATAGTCATTTGTCATAATCATTGGTTTTGGAAACCTGTTTTGTTTTGTAAGATCGATTTTTTTGAGAATTGTTAAATGTAGATCTTTTTAAAAAGGAAATAGAAATTTAATTTATTAGGACTAGTTAAATTTTTTTTATTGTAAATTACTGTAATTGAAAACAGGTTATTGTTTCACTGAAAGAATTCTAAAAGTAAATAGCGGAAGCAACTTTAAGAAATAGAAAAGACAATACAAGAAAAGCACTTTTGGCAAGCAGTACCTAACGATAGGAATGACAATGACCATGAATTTTTATTGACATGGTTTTCATTTTCTCACCAACTAAAAGACCATTTTTGTGTGTTTTAAATATTCTGTTTTAATGCTCTTAGTTTTACCATCATGTCATCATTAAATTTAACTTTTTGGAAGATTATTTTACAACATTTCTTAATTTAATATTCTAAGACTAATATGTAGTAGAAACCTGAAGTGCTGACTGGGTGCTTGTGGCTCACATCTGTAATTGCAGCACTTTGGAAGGCCAAAGTGGGAGGACTGGTTGAGGCCAGTAGTTCAAGACCGGCCTGGGCAATGTAGTGAGACCCCCATTGCTACTAAAAACAATTTAAAATTACAAAAAGAAAAAAGGAAACTTGAAGTGCCCTCAGTGACTTCTGCTGCCAACACAAGACATATTATGGATTTCTTTAATGGAATTCTGCTCTAGCAACTTTTATTTGCTAACTCGGAACTGCTGAGATATTATTCATAAATTTTTAAAAAACTTAATTTGGAATCCATCATCTCAATGATAATTTCTTTGTGTACTTTATTAGAGATTACTTTTTTTTTTTTTTTTGAGATGAAGTCTTGCTCTGTCACCAGGCTGGAGTGTAGTGGCGCAATCTCAACTCACCACAACCTCCAACTCCCAGATTCAAGCGATTCCCCTGGCTCAGCCTCCTGAGTAGCTGGGACTACAGGCTTTGCCACCATGCCTGACTAATTTTTTGTGTTTTAGTAGAGACGAGGTTTCCTCATTTTGGCCAAGATGGTCTCAATCTCCTGACCTTGATCCCCCTCCTCTAATTAAACGAATTTGGAATATGGTTGTTTAGAATATGCTTATTGTATTTTCAAGTAGCTTGTAGACTTCTTTTACTTTGATTTAGGTATGTAAAGATTGGTCTCAGTGAAATATAAGCTTATTATTAGAGTATAATATCCTACTATCTGTAGATAAATAAGTAATGGTTTTTTTCAGAATTATTTAACATGAATGTTTTTAAAAAGAAAATAGAAATTTAATTTATTAAGATTAAATGTTTTCTTATTATAATTACTGTAATTGAAAACAGGTTATTGTTTCATTGAATGAGTTCTAAAAGCAAGTAGCAGAAGCAACTTTCTTTTAATTTAAGAAATAGACACTGTAAAATGTACAGATTTTAAAGTTTAACATATTGATATATTTTTTAGATTTCAGAAAACTTTTATTTTGACCTTAATTCTGAGCAGATGAAAGGGTTGTTACGTCCACATGTACCACCTGCTGCCATTACCACCCTAGCAAGATCAGCAATTTTTTCTATCACTTATCCTTCCCAAGATGTTTTTCTTGTAATAAAGGTGAGAATAATGTTAAATATATTAGTTTATTTTGTAGTGTCTGTATACTTGTCTGTCAGTATTATAAACTTTTCAAGGGCAAAGATTTAGCCTTTACTTATTTTTTTTTCGTCTTGATATTCTGTAACACAATATTGGACATACACTGTAGGTGCTACCTAATTTTTCTTGAATTCTCTATTGGACTTCCCTAGTGAAACTGAACCAATAGGAATGTGTGTGTGTGTGTGTGTGTGTATCTCGTATCTGTTTTGATTATTGTAGTTTTTAAATAAATTTTCATATCAGGAAGTATGAGACTTTCAGCTTTCTTCTTTTTTACCTAAATTTGTTTTGATTATTCAGGGTCTCTTGAGATTCCCTGTGAATTCTAGGATAGGTTTTTCTATTTCTGCAAAAAAAAAAAATCATTGAGATTTTGGTAGGGATTGCATTAAATTTATAGATTGCTTTGGGTAGTAGTCACATCTTAATGATATCAAATCTTTTCAATCCATGAACACAGGATTTCTTTTCATTTATTTGTGTCTAGTTTAATTTGTCTCAGCAATGTTTTATAGTCTTCAGTGTATATAGATCTTTTACTGCCTTGGTTAAGTTTATTTGTAAGTATCTTACTCTTTTTGATGGTATTTTAAGTGATATGTTTTTTTAATTTCCTTTTTCAATTCCTCATTGCTAGTATGTAGATTTTGTATGCTGTAACTTTGTTGAATTCATTTATTAGTTCTAACAGTTTTTTTTTTTGTGGCATCTTTAAAGTTTTTTACTTAAAAGATCATAGCATTTGCAGAGATAATTTCACTTCTTCCTTTCCAATTCAGATGCTATATGTATTTTTCTTGTTTAGTTCTCAGGCTTGGGCTTCCATTACTATGCTGAATAGGTGAGGCTAAGGTGGGCATTCTTGTCTCATTCATGATGTTAGAGGTAAAGCTTTCAGTCTTTAACTGTTGAGTATGATGTTAACTGTGGGCTTTTCATATATGGCCTTTTATTATGTTGAGGTAGTTTCTTTGCGTTACTAGTTTGTTGAGTGTTTCTGCCCTGAAAGGGTACTGAATTTTGTCTAATGTTTGTTCTACAGCAATTGAGATGTCATATATTTTTTTCTGTCATTCTGTTAAGGTGTTGTATTGATTTTCATATATTGAACCATCCTTGAATTTCAGGCTTTTAAAAGCTTAATCTTAACTTTTCTTTGCCTTTGACAGCTCGAAAAAGTCCTACAGCAAGGAGACATTGGAGAGTGTGCAGAACCATATATGATTTTCAAAGAAGCAGATGCCACCAAGGTAGAATGTCATGCTTCTCATTTCCCCCACATTATTACTATTGTAATTTGGGAGGATACTATACAAAGCATATTAAAGAATTTTACTAGTACTACATTTCTTTTTCTGTTGGCCTTCTTTTTATCTTCCTTTCTTCTTTATTTCATTTGTCAGCTAGCCTGTGTCATATGCTGTGGTATTCTTTAAAAATCTCTTCTATCTCAAAACTGATTCTTTAAATTTTTTTCTTCATGGAGAGAACTAAATTAATTCAGTTTAACTCCTAAATAATGAAAGGTTTTCTTTATTTATAAAATAGTGATATTGATAGAAATTTTCCTAGCAAAATAGAAATATTCTTGGCTTCCATCTGACTGCAGATTATTAAGGAATATAGTAAAAATATAATAGTCTTAAAGAAAAGAAAATACAGCCTTTTTTTTTTTGCCATCAGATGGTTAATTTCTAGATTTTTTTTTTCTTTTGAGACAGGGTCTTGTTCTGTCACCCACGCTGTAGTCCAGTGGCGCGATCTTGGCCCACCGCAACCTCTGCTTCCTAGGTTCAAGCGATTCTCCTGCCTCAACCTCCCGAGTAGCTGGAATTACAGGCATGTGCCACCACACCCAGCTAATTTTTGTATTTTTAGTAGAGACGGGGTTTTACCATGTTGGCCAAGCTGGTCTTGAACTCCTCAACTCAAGTGATCCACCTACCTCAGCCTCCCAAAGTGCTGGGATTACAGACGTGAGCCACCACACCCAGCTTAATTTCTAGAATGTGTATAAACTTATAAAAGCAAAAAAAAGGTTGGATAATTGATAACAAATTTCAGATACTATGTGTTAGTTACAAGAATACAAGTGGTCTTTGGATCTTTAAACACAAGATTTAATACTAGAACTTCCTGGAGAAGTATGCTTGAGGAATACTAGGTAAGCAACCCAAACCCAGAAAATGTTTTGCTGTTTTCCCAAGATTCAGAACAAGAACTGAGCTTTTTCTGTAGATCTGAGCACATGATATTTTTTTCTTGATCCTTGATTACCTGGCTGAACTCATGGTTAAAGTATAATATTATGGCTGTCCCCAGGTTGTCATTTTACATATTAAATTTGCTCTGTTACTTAGTGCTCTTAAATATACTAGCAGCTTATTCCACTCTTTGCTTATATTTACATACACTGATAGAATTAAATATACTTGTTGTATACTTAAAACAAGAACTGTTTTAGAGGTATAATATAGATAGTAATAAATAGTGCTATCATTTAGTTATTGGTTCATCTTTTTCTAGCCCTTAGTCCCAAGGTAGGACACTGTCATTAGTGTATAGTTCAACATCTCATCTGCAAAGAGTATATGAGAGAGGTAGTATAGGTTTTCAGTCTTAAGAGTGTTGATTGGCTTTTGCAGGCCACCTTTATGTTTGTTTCAGGAGTAGCCTAAAAGTTGAGCTAGCCTCAAGATGTCTTCCAGATATGCTTGTACTATTAAATATTTGGACCATTAGTCTTTTTCCAGTGTTTAGTCTTCTAATACTTTTTACTTTCCTTCTTTTGTTACAACTCTGAGCTTGTTTATCATTGGCCTATTCGTGCTTCCCCACTCTTAACTCATGGTTGTTATAAGTTAGGGACTATTTCAAATTTGCTCAGCTACTTCCATCTTTTATAGAGTAACAAAATTTAACAAATTATAACCTAGAATATTTTGTAGTTCCCAGTTGCTGACTAGACCATGGTTATGCTTCCTTCCTAAAACAAATACTTGCAATACATAATACCTGTTTGGTACTTGCTTTCTTCTCCCCAGAATAACATCATCACAAACAGAAATTTCAAGACCTGCTCTGCACGTACATTTGTAAAATATGTTGAGTTTGTTCACTGTTTAAGATACTACACTAATACTTGATCTCTGTAAGGTACAGATTTTTTTTTTCATCTCTGCTGGGAATTGAGACTTCTCATCCTTTTCCTTTATGTAGTATGAATAGCCTTTAATTGATTTCTTTCAAGAATAATCATATAATATATAAAGTTCTGTTTTGCAGAATAAAGAAAAACTGGAGAAACTGAAGAGTCAAGCAGATCAGTTTTGTCAAAGACTTGGGAAGTATCGCATGCCTTTTGCTTGGACTGCAATCCATTTAATGAATATTGTTAGCAGTGCTGGGAGTTTGGAAAGAGATTCTACAGAAGTAGAAATCAGTACTGGAGGTAAGAGTGTTTTATACAAAACATTTCTAAATGTTTACTTTTTTCTTTCTTTTTGAGATGGAGTCTCGCTCTATGGCCTAGACTGGAGTGCAGTGGCACAATCTCAGCTCACTGCAACCTTTGCCACCTGGGTTCAAGCAATTCTCCTGCCTCAGCCTCCCAAGTAGCTAGAATTACAGATGTGCACCACCACGCCTGGCTAATTTTTGTATTTTTAGTAGGGATGGGGTTTCACCATGTTGGCCAGACTGGTCTCGAACTCCTGACCTCAAATGATCCGCCTGCCTTGGCCTCCCAAAGTGCTGGGATTATAGACATGAGCCACGACGCCTGGCCTCTTTTTTCTTATATAAGCTTGTTTCATTTGTAGACTTTGCAATGTAATATTGCATAAAAAGAATTTTCTTTTTTTGCCTTTTTGCCTTTTTCTCATTTAACACCATTGTTAAGATATAATTCACATACCACGTAAGTCACCAATTTAAATTGTACAGTACAGTAGGTCTTCAAATATCTCATTTTGTTTTTGATTTTTTTATGATGTTGATGAGGAAAAGAATTGATTCCTGGCTAGGGCTACTGTCTGTGTAGAGTCTGCATGTTCTCCACATGTGTGTGTGGGGATTTTTGGGTACTCATTTCCTCCCACATCCCAAAGCTGTGCGCATGAGGTGAACTGGCATGTCTAAGTGGTAGCAGCATAAGGTAATGTGGGTTTGTGTGTGTGAGTATACCTGTGATGGAATAGCATCCTGTCCAGGACAGGTTCCTGCCTGTCATGCTGGACCCCTATTGACTTCGGTATGTATTGCATTGTATCAGAGAGGCTGAAGAAGAGATGGGGAGCCAGAGAATGAGACATAGGGTTTACTGAGGGAACTTACATACAGAGTGGCGAGCTGGACAGAAAACCACAGCCACTTGAAAAAGCATACGGTTTACATAGCATTTTCCCTTAGCATCCTCCCCCTAGTAACTTCCACCTGAAAACCCTCATTTAACTCAAAACAAAGGACCTTGGTTCCGTGTATGGCCTAGATTTCACTGGATGGGCTACAAGTTCATATGTCTTTATCCTCATAGATAAGGATTGAATCTTCAAGTCTGGCCACTCCCAGGTTCGTTAGCTCGGAACTCCGAATACACATTCTTTTTAGACCATAGAGTCATTCTCAGAGTTTGCTTAAGTTACCGCTGTCAGGTGCATTTGCCATACACTGCCTTCTTTCCTGAGCTGCTGAAACAGGCTTTGGCCACTTGTGACCCTGAACTGGGATAATTGGGTAAATAATTATCCTACTTATTTTTAATTAATGTTTCTTAAATATATATATAGTGCACATTTATTTGAATGTTTAATATTAGAAGTGTTTTGAGTATTTATTTAGAAATTTGATGAAGTTTTTGTGACCAGAAATATGCTGTAGGGACTTAACTCTTGCTTATATCAATTAACATATGGTAAAATCGGTTTGTTATACAACGTGTTGCTTAAAGTCACAGTTTCGAAGAACTGATCCGTGATGTTAAATGAGGACTTACTGTACGGTGTTTTCTTGGTATATTCACAGGGTTCTGCAACCACTACTACAGAATACTTCTGTACCCATCTTGGAACACTTTTGTACCCATTAGCGATAGTCACTCCTCATTCCCCCAGTCTTCCAACCTGTCCCTAAACAACGTTTAATATATATTCTGTCTCTATAGATTTGTCTATGCCAGACATCTCATACAAATTGAGTTGTATAATACGCAGTCGTTTGTGGCTAGCTTCTTCCACTTATCATAATGTTTTTAAGGTTCATCCATGTCATAGCATGTATTGGTATTATTTCTTTTTATTGCCAAATGATAGTCTGTTGTATTGATATACTATATTTATTTATCAGTTGATTTGGGTTGTTTTCTACTTTTAGTTTATTATGAATAATGTTTCATAGTGTTGAAACGTCATGTACAAGCTTTTGTGTGGACATTGGTTTTTTCTTAGGTGTGTAGATATATAGCTAGGAGTGAAATTTCTGGGTCATATGATAATTCTGTGCTTAATCTTTTTAAGGACTGCCACACTGTTTTCCAATGTGGCTGCACCTTCAAAAATTCCACTAGCATTCCACTAATGTATGAAGGTTCCAGTTTTGCCATATCTTTACCAATATAATATATTATCTGCTCTTTGATTATCGTCATTCTAGTGCAGGTGAAGTGGTACTCATTGTAGTTTGGATTTACCTTTTCTTTTTTTTT
>NW_012111142.1:3001577-3065626 GCF_000951035.1 Colobus angolensis palliatus
CTGGTCGGGCTGCAGCAGCTGATCAGCACCGATTGTCCGGCACTCCCTAGTGAGATGACCCCAGTACCTCAGTTGAAAATGCAGAAATCACCGGTCTTCTGTGTCGCTCGTGCTGGGAATTGGAGACTGGAGCTGTTCCTATTCGGCCATCTTGCTCTGCCCCCTGGATTTACCTTTTCTTAATCACTAGCTGTGTTAAGCATCGTTTGTGTGTATTGGCTATTTGTGTATCTTTCTTGGAAAAATAGATATTTTTAACCTTTGCTCTGTTTTTAATGGCTTTTGGTCTTTTTATTATTTATGAATAGTTAATGCCTATTTTTTAAATGGGGTTTCAACGTTGTTGGCATTGAGTTGTAGGGGTTCTTTATATGTTCAGGATGCAAGTTCCTTACCTAATACACGATAGCAAATATTTTCTCCTAGTCTGTGAGTTCACTTTTCTTGATGATATTGTTTGTAGCACAGAAGTTTTAAATTTGATGAAGTTACATTTTTCTATTTTTTCTTTTGTCATTGTGCTTTTGGTGTTTTATCTAAGAAACCATTATGAAATACGAATCAAAATTTACTTGTATGTAGTCTTGTAAGAGTTTTATAGTTTAAGCTGTTACATTTAGGTTTATAATAATCCATTTTGAGTTAATATTTGTACGTTGTGAGGTAGGTGTCCAGTTTCATTTTTTTATGTGGATATCCAGTTGTTTCAGCACCATTTATTAAAAAGGCTATTCTTTCCCCCATTGAATTGTCTTAGATCCCTTATTGAAAGTCAATTGACCATTCATGTGGGGTTTATTTCTGGACTCTCAATTCCTTTCCGTTGATATATTTGCCAGTGCTGTACCACAGGGGTTCCTAACCCCCAGGTGACCTCTTAGGATCTGGGCCGTAGAGCAATAGGTGAGCAGCGGCTGAGCGAGCATTATCGCCTGAGCTCTGCCTCCTCTCAGATCAGCAGTGGCATTAGATTCTGTTAGGAATGTGAACCCTATTGTGAGGTGTACATGCAAGGGATCTAGGTTACGTGCACCTTATGGGACTCTAATGATAAATGTAATGTGCTTGAATCATCCTAAAATGATCCCCCTACCCCCATGTGTGGAAAAATTTTCTTCTGTGAAACCAGTCCTTGGTGCCAGAAAGGTTGGGGACTGCTGCTATACCGAATTACTTTACCTTTGAAGTAAGTGTTGAAATTGGGAAGAGTGGGTCTTCCAACTTTTATCCTGTTTCAAGATTTGTTTTGGAAATTTTGGGTTTCTTTTATTTTTGTATAAATTTAGGACCAGCTGTTAGTTTGTGCACAAAGGCATCTGGGATTTTGATAGGGTTGACATTGAATCTCTAAGTCAATTTATAGATTGTTGCCATTTTAACAATTTTAAATCTTTGAATCTATGAACATGAAATTTTTTCATTTATTTAAATCTTTTTCATTTTTTTCAGTGTTGTGTCATTTTCAGTGTACAAGTCCTTCTCGTTAAATTTATACCCTAGTATTTTATCGTTTCTTGATAATATTTTAAATGGAATTGTTTTCTTAATTCTGTCTTTACAATGTCCATTTCTAGTGTATAGAAATAAAATTGACTTTTGTATATTGGTCTTGTACTCTGAAACCTTTTTGAATTCTATATAAATTCCAGTTGTTCTTGTTCCTTTTTATTCCCCCGATTTTTTAGGATTTTCTGTATACAAAATCATGTCATCTGCAAATAAAAAGAGTTTCACTTTTCTTTTTCAGTCTGGGTGCCTTTTATTTCTTTTTCTTTTCTGTCTTTATTAGAACCTCTTCTGCAATGTTTTAGAAATGACAAGAGTGGATATCCTTGTCTCATTCTTGACTTTAGGGAAAATGCATTCAGTGTTTCACCATCAAGTATGATATTTGCTGTTGGCTTTTCATAGATGTATTTTGGTAGATTGAGGAGATTCTCTTCTATTCCTAATTTTTAAAAGTGTTTTTATCATGAAAGTCTGTTAGATTTTCTAAAATACTTTTTCTTCCTGTATTAAAATTATTTGTCCTGTATCCTTTTAATATGGTGTTCCATCGAATGATGTGGTTTTTGAATGTTAAATTAACCTTAAATTCCTGGGAAAAGTCTTGCTTGGTCATGGCGTGTAATCTTTTTTATGTGTTGTTGGAGTCTGTTTGCTAGTATTTTGTTTAGGATTTTTGCATCTATATTCATAAGATGTATTAGTCTGTAGTTTTTCTTTCTTTTGATGCCTCTGTCTGGTTTTGGTATCAGGGTAATACTGGCCTCATAGAATGAGTTGTGAAGTGTTCCTTCCGTTTTTTTGGAAGAGTTTTTGAAGGATTGGTATTAATTCTTTGAAAGTTTGGAAGAATTCACCAGTGAACCTGTCATGGCCTGGTCTTTTCTTTGTGGTAAGTTTTTTCATTACTAATTCGATCTCTTTACTTGTTTTGGGTCTATTCATATTTTCTTTCATCTTGAGTCAGTTTTAGTATAAATACTTTGTATCTTTCTAGAAATTTGTCCATTTCATCAAAGTTATCTAGTTGGTAGCTAATCTAAGTGTTGGCCTACAGTTGTTCATAGTATTGCTGTATATCCCTTTATTCCTTTTACTCTGTAAAGTCAGTAAATGATACCTCTGCTTTCAGTCCTGATTTTAGTAATTTGAGTCTTTTTTGTTGTTGTTGTTCATCATTTTAGCTAAAGATTTGTCAGGTTTATCTTTTTGAAGAAAGAGTTTTTGGTTTAATTGATTTTTGTGTGTGGTTTTTATAGTTTCTATTTTCCTTATTTCCACTCTGCGGTGGTCTCTTTTGTAGCCTTCTGCTGGCTTCGGATTTAGTTTCTCTTCTTTTGAGGTTTGTTGAAGTCTGAGGTTATATTACTGATTTGAGATAGTTATTTTTAAAATAGACGTTAATAGCTGTAACTCCTCCCCCCAGCACTGCTTTGGTATGTTGTTTTTGCATTTTCATACATCTTAAATACTTTCTAATTTCTGTTATTCCTTCTTTTTCCATTAGCTATTTTTCAAATGTGCTGTTATACTTACACGCATTTGTGAATCCCCCAAATTTTCTTCTGTTATTGATTTATAGTTTAATTCTTCTGTTGTTGGAGAACGTATTTTGTATGATTTTAATCTCTTTGGCTGTATTGTATCTTGTTTTATGGCTTAGTATATAGACTGTTTTATAGAATATTCTTTAAGTGCTTGAGAAGAATGTATATTCTGCTCTTGCTTAGTGTAGTGTAGTGTAGAGTAAATGTCCATTAGGTCTAGTTTGTTTATAGTTTTGTGCAAGTATTCTATTTCCTTGTTAATCTTCAGTCTAGTTCTATTGGTTTTAAAAAATAGGATGATCTTCTAAGTACTTTGAATACAAGTTATCTTACAATTTTCTTTCAAACCAAAGAGCTAAGACTGAGGGACGATTAATGATGACTAAAATTTTCCTTGTGGTAAATATTTTGTAGTAAATGCATACTTCCTCTATAGTTACTCTTCATGGCTCATCATTGGTCATGCCCATAGATCTTTGCATGTTAGAAACTTATTTTTACATTTGTGATGTTATAAAAAGACAACCAGAAGATTTAGGTACTTTGTTACTAATCTCTCGAAAAGCAAAATTCTCCTCCGGTGCTTGATATGCTGAGTGGGTAATTTTCAATTTAGTAGATTCTTCCTTGTGTTTGGAAAGCTACTTTAAAACAAAATTTAAATTTTATGAAAATGAATTTTTTTTGTTTTTAATTCTTTTGTAGAACGAAAAGGGTCTTGGTCAGAGAGGAGGAATTCTAGTATTGTTGGCAGACGATCACTTGAAAGGACGACAAGTGGAGATGATGCTTGTAACTTGACGAGCTTTCGACCAGCTACTCTCACAGTGACAAATTTTTTTAAGCAGGTATTGTTCTGTCATGTAGGAATTTTGGAGAGATGTTTGTGCGTGATTTTTTTTTTTAGTTTCAGAAAGGTAGTAATTGTACTGTACATGTATGCGAGGGTGATTCCAGGAAACTTAAAAACTTTAAAAATAATAAAAGCAACTATAAGAATGAGAAATGATTTATATTGTTCCTATTTTAGCATTATATTTATTTAAATGTTGAAATGTTGACCATGACTAATAATGCATCAAAATCCATCTTTCATATTTGTATCCTATTTTTTTTTTGAGACGGAGTCTCGCTCTGTTGCCCAAACTGGATTACAGTGGCACGATCTCAGCTCACTGCAACCTCCACCCCCCGGGTTCAAGCAGTTCTCCCTGCCTCAGCCTCCTGAGTAGCTGGAATTACAGGTGCCCACCATTCCCAGCTAATTTTTATATTTTTTTATTAGAGACAGGGTTATGCCATGTTGGCCAGGCTGGTCTTGAACTCCTGACCTCAGGTGATCCGCCTGCCTTGGCCTCCCAAAGTGTTGGGGTTACAGACGTGAGCCACTATATTCAACCTGTATCCTATTTCCAAATTGTTAATAGTGTGACTTTTCTTAAACATTGGTTGTTTATGAATTTTCTTTATGAGAATGAGTCTGTGACCTGCATGTCTTCCCCGCAATTTCTGGCCTAAACTACCATATTCATAATATATGAAATAAGACTTTCAGGCCCTAGTAGTGCATTTTGTGCTAAAGTGAGGTCAGTGTTGTTTTTAGAGGTTAATGTATAGATCCAAGATGTTCTCTATCAAAGATATTTTTACTCTTTGCAAACCTGTTCCCTTCACTTTTAGCCATGAATCAAATCTGTGTTTTTCCAGTGCCAGTCATGATTCTTAATGATAATGAAAATTGGCTTAGTAGATAACACCCAGGTTAAAAAAGAAAATAAAACATGAGTAGAATAGAAAAAATAGTGCATTGCATGTAGTAAGGTTAAATATTACTTAAGGGAGTTGTTTCCCCCATGCCCCTTTTGTATGAGCATACACGTGTGTATATGTATATACTAGATTTTGATGTAAAATGGATTCTGTGTCATGAATTAAGATCAGAAAATTTTGAAAGTCTTTGTTGTAAGTGACTAGGTGACTAGAACCATATAGGAATGGGGAGAAAATTTGTATTCACGTAACAAACTGGAGTAGTATGTGATTTGGAGTGGATTAAGGGAAAATGCTAATAATTCCTTCAAAATTCCTTTATCTGAGATGTTATTCTGAGTAAGAAGAGGAAATCCTGGCCTACTGATATCTTATAACTTGAGAGGGCAAGAATCGAGGGTAGACCTCAATTGAATGGACCTCGAATAGACAGTAGCAATCTATTTGAAGTCCCCTTCACTGTTACATATCAGTAGTATTCACAGGCCGCTGCTCTGAGAAACTCAGGAAAAAAAGCCAATGATACATGTCTCAAATGGTATTGGTCTTTTTATTATGGACAGTAATAAAAGAGAGTCTAGAGAAGACTACACTTGGATAAAGTGATAGACCAGATACAGCTTTGTTAATGGGGCAGTAGATTTGCTACAGTGACACAACCTTGCAGGTATGTTACTTCCCCCCCTTTCTACTTCTTCAGCTACTACACCACTTCTGCTGGTATTTCCTTCCGCAGCTTTCTTTTCATTTCTTTAGCCTGTTATATTCAATAAATTGGTATTGTAAGCTTAAATCAATAAGCCATCCACCCCCTGTCTGTTTATCCAGCAAGTATTTTTTGAGCATTCGTCACCATGTTCTGGACGCTGTTTTGAATACTGTTACTATAACTGTGAAGTAGCACAAAATGATTGTGAAAACTTAAAAATAAATGATTGCTGGAAACACGGAGCAGTGGAAAATGTTTACATTACAGAAACTGTTTAATACAGTTCTGTATTAAAAATTTTTAACCATGAGCATATACCATTTTTGTAAGTATTTTTAAGTAGCTAGAAAATTATGCATCAGGCAAATGCAAATTAAGTTAAAAAAAGAGATTACCATTTTAATTAAGTAGAATTCAAGGCATAGATTTTTCCCTAAATGAGACACAGAAGGCAATTTTTCCTTTTTCATTTATGAGAGATTACTGTCTACAGTAGGGATATAGTAATCATTAGTGTTTACGTACAGATTTAAAATGTGTTGGCCAGGCATGCTGGCTCATGCCCGTAATTCCAGCCCTTTAGGAGGCCAAGGCTGGAGGGTCGCTTGAGCCCAGGAGTTTGAGGCCAGCCTGGGCAACATGGTGAGACCTTGTTTCTATAAAAATGAAAAATATTAGCTGGGCGTATTGGCGCATACCTGTAGCTCCAGCTACTTGGGAGGCTGAGAGGGGAGACTTGCTTGAGCCCAGGAGGTTGAGGCTGCAGTGAGCAATTATAATGCCACTGCATTACAGGCTGGGTGACAAAGTGAGGTCTTGTCTCAAAATAAATAAATAAATAAAATGTGTGAAGTCAAAATTATTAGAAACACATAGATATTTAAAAGCAAAAACCCACACAATAGTTTTGAAGACATTTGTTCTGTTTGTTGACAGATATGTAAGTTATCTTTTTTTCAGTGGTACAGGACAATAAACAACTAATGTAGAGGAAAGGGTATCAGCTAGACTGCTTCAGTGAACTAGGCTCAATCACAAGTTTGGAGGTTGGCTGAGATGAGCTAATATAGGCTGACTTCTGCTGGGAAGATAGAAATGACTCAACTCTGTGACATGTCTCAAATTCTACCCTCATCTTCTGGCAGGCCAGCTTGGTCATGTTCTCACAGCTGTGACAAAAGTTAGAGAGAGCAAACTAAGTTGTGCAAATGTTTTTCAAGCTTCTGTTTGCATCATGTTTGCTTATTGGCAAAGCAAGGCATTTGGCCAAACCTAGGGAGGGAATTGTGCCTCACTCACCAAAAAGGCACGGAAACAGGGAGTAAAGAATGGAGACCAGTAATATAATTTAAGTACCAAAAGAGAAAATATAATTTAATGGGTGAAATAGAATAATGAAGACTAGAGATAATCTGAATATATTATGAATAAGGACCATTTAAAGATCTATATTAATTTCATATGTTGGCACCTTGGTCTAAAAAAAAATTTGTATTATTTCTGTATGCACAAGGAAAGAATACACTTTTTCGACAACTGATGGAACATTTACAATAATTAGTTATATTAGGCCACTGAAGAAACCTTGTAAAGTCAAATTTTCTAACGATAACCCAATAAAAGTAAAAACTTTTTAAGTTATTAATAAAAACCTATAACCACTTAGAAATTAAAAATTATTTTTTCTAAATAATGGGATAAAAGAAGATCAATTCTGTATCCTTGTTTAGAATATAATGATGAAGAACGAATGGGTTGTGGCTCAAGGTAAGTTAACAGTAATAAAGTAGCCTTAAATATATTCATTACCAAATAAGATAAAAGAACAATGTATGATATATGCATAAAACAATAAAATGTCAAAGCAGGAAGCTTGGATTAATAAAATCTAAAGACTGACTCTTCAATAAAAGAATAAAAACCCTAGCTATTTTAATTGTAAGAAGAAAAAAATTAACATTAAATTGAGCATTTGTGTTAATCAGCTATGGGCAATTTGTTTTTTTGTTTTTTGTTTTTTGTTTTTTTGAGGTCTCTTTTCATACTGGTTGAAGTCCTTTTGGAGTTTTCTTTCTGTCCTTAGTATCAGGATAGTTGTGATTTTCCTTAACAGTAGTTTTTTTCTCCTCCTTCTCCCCTTCCCTCCCTTATCTAATTCCTCACTCCCTCTTCTTCCTCTCTCTTCCTCCTTTCTTCCTCCTTCTTCTTCACTTTAGCCAGTGCTGCAGATTTTGCATTGGAGAAATTTGTGATATAAAGTTGAAAACACAAATATGAACTCAAGAGTAATGTATTTATGAGACTCAAGTATTTTTATATTAGTTTGCTTTTTGATTCTGTTTTATGTCTGTATTCTTATTTTGCTCTTCTTTTCATCTATCTCTAACTTGTATTTGTTTTCTATATTTGAGAGTATTTTGTAATACTTTATAAGCATGAATAATGGAATATAGATAAGAAAAAAGATAATGGTATTATTAAATCTTAGTAAAATTTGAAAGCATAAAAAAGGAAATAAACTGATATATTTATAATCATAATTATTTTAATTTTATTTTTAATTCTGACTACATTGTAGGCATAAGGGTATGCTTACTAACAAACTATAAATTTATTTTTCATCTACTATATATATTATATCTATATCTATATCTATATCTATATATATATGTTTTTTTTTTTTGAGGTGGAGTCTTGCTCCATCACCCCAGCTAGAGTGCAGTGACGCGATCTTGGCTTACTGCAGCCTGCGTCTCCTGGGTTCAAGTGATTGTCCTGCCTCAGCCTCCCATGTAGCTGGAACTACAGACATGTGCCACCATGCCTGGCTAATTGTTTTTGTATTTTTAGTAGAGATGGGGTTTTACCATGTTGACCAGGCTGGTTTCAAACTCCTGACCTCAGATGATCTGCCTGCCTCGGCCTCCCAAAGTGCTAGGATTACCGATGTGAGCCACCGTGCCCAGTTATATTTGTTTTATCAAATACTTTTTCCTCTATCATTGACATCAGGAAGGAGACCGCTTAAGTGATGAAGATCTCTACAAATTCCTTGCTGATATGAGAAGGCCATCTTCTGTCTTACGGCGACTAAGACCTATTACAGGTATTTAAAAATGTTGAGTAGGAATGATTCCAGCTATTCTTATCACTAGTATGTTGTATTGCTTATAATTATGTATTCTTTTTTTTTTTTTTAAATTTATCTGGCTCAGACATTTTTCTATGCTCAATGCCTGTCAGTCTTCTTCACTTTATTAACTATCGTGTGATCTGACAGTTTGGATGCAGGATTCAACATCTTTGGTACTTTGAGTGCAGTGGTCCCCACTTACCTGTTGTTTCACTTTCTTTAGTTTCAGTTACCTGTAGTCAACTACAGTGTGAAAATATTAAGATATTTGGAGAGAGGGAGAGAGAGAAAGAGACCACATTCATATAACATTTATTATAGTATACTGTTACAATTGCTGTGTTTTATTATGAGTTAGGGTTATTAATCTCTTACTTTGCCTAATTTATAAATTTAACTTTATTGTAGGCATGTATGTATAGGGAAAAACAGTATCTATAAGGTTGGGTACTATCTGCAGTTTCAGGCATCCACTGGGGGTTGGGTCTTAAAATATATCCCCAGCGGGGAGTCGGGGGGAATTACTGTACTAAAGTGAGTGTGATTAATAATAATATGGCTTAAAATTATTTTCTAGAATGGTAAATATTAAAAAAATAGATTTATATTATGGTTGGAGCAAACCATTCCAGAGTGAAAATGTCTTGAAGTTTGCTAAGTCAAAACTAAGTCATTTCACCTTTGAAATGACTTAGCTTGTTCGTATGCCAGATCCCTGTTTTTTTTTTTCTATTTTTGCTTCTTCCTTCCTTCATTCCCATTCATTTATTTAATAAGCATTTATTATTTTACATGCATTTATGTCTGGATCAGTAATTTTTAAGTTTGAGACTTTGGGAAATGAAATGATTTAGAGGTGTGAGATGATAATAAGAGAAATTTGGTTTCTGTAATATTCTTCCCAGACTTCTTGCAAAAATAGGATCTAAGTCCTTTCAAAAACATGTTTAACGTGGAGTTTTTAAATTTTGTTTACATTGTTTTTTAATATATAATTTGCAGCTCAGCTCAAGATAGACATTTCTCCCGCACCTGAAAATCCCCATTATTGCCTAACTCCGGAGCTGCTTCAAGTGAAACTTTACCCTGACAGTAGAGTTAGACCTACCAGAGAAATTTTAGAGTTTCCTGCAAGGGATGTTTATGTTCCAAACACTACTTACAGGTAAGAGATTTTAATTTGGAGAATTCTGATAGAAGATACTGTATATTCTAAAATATTAAAGTATAACAAGAATAAAACTCTCCAAAAATTTTAAGTAGTTTTGTTACTTAATTCTATCTCTTACTGCACAATTTTATTAGTAGTTTTCACGTATTAAGGCTTTCTGTGTGTCAGGTATAATGTTAATTACCTTACATGCTTTATCTTTTTTAGTCTTATTTAATCCTCTTTATTTGAGGTGAATTTTACCTTTATTTTAGAGGCGAGTAAACCGAGGGTTAGAGAGGTTAAACATTTTGCTGAGCATCACGCCTTAGCGTGGTGATGATGGGATTTGATTCCTGGGCTCTTAGGTTAAAACATTTGAACTCCTAATTACTATGTTTTCTCAAATGTTTTTAGTAGCAGAATCTAGCATTACACAAGAATCAAATTTGTGTGCCTGCATTATGTTCTGATCAATCAACAATATTTGTTGAGTATATACTATCTAGAGAATACTTGACATGAAGTTGTCAGATATAACTTTTCAGGCTGAACATTGCATAACTCTGGGGGTGCCATTTGCATGTACTCCTTATGAATGATATACCCTTTGCTTGTGAGTGCTGAGACCAGAACTTGACATGTCTGTTGGGATATTCAACAGGGCAGCTCAGGTATAAGATTCTAAAACAGAATTTTTGATTTCATCCTAGACTTCCCCATCCTAGTATATTTTTACCACCATTTGCTGAGTTCCTGAGGACAAAATTTTTGGAATTATTATGATTTCTTTCCTTTCCTTACCCCTCACATTTATTCAGCCAACAAGTTACATAGGCTCTACTTTCAAAATATATCCTGGTCTGTACTGCTTACTACTTCTACCTTTTAAAAATTCTAGTCTGTCACCATCTAGATCAGCACTGCCAAGCAGAAATATAATGGGAACCACATTTGCAATTTAAAATTATATAATTGCTACTTTAAAAAAAGAAACAGGTAAAGTTAATTTTAATCATATATGTCATCTAAACCAGTGTATCTAAAGTAGTATCATTTCAACATGTAATAAATGTTAAGAATTATCGAGATATTTTACTTCTTTTCTCTTCTGCTAACTTCAAAATCTGGTGTGTATTTTATACTTAAAGCACATTTCAGTTCAGATGAGCCACATTTCAAGTGCTTAATAACCTGAGGCTAAAGGCTACAATATTGGACAGCCTCTGATCTCGAATTTTGCTATCCTTTCTAATTTGGCTCTCTTATTTCTACTCCTGTCTCAGTCACTTCTCAACATTACAGCCAGCCAGATAATTCTTTGAAAATTGTAAATCAAATCATTCATTCCTGTGTCTGAAATCTTCCAGTGTTTCTATTACAAGCAGAAAAAGAATGAATTTTTTCTAATAGTCTATAAGCCACTGCGTGATTTGGCTCCTTTTTTATGTGTTAGCGCTAAAACTCTCTGTAAAACTTCTTACAGTACAGTGAAAGACATCAATAATCAACTAGTTCCTCCCTTGCAGAGGAAGTTTTGTAGGCTTTTTAGGCTTACTGTACAATTGTCATCTTAGAGCCTATTTACTATTATCCTGGAAATTTTCTTTGCATTTTTTTTTTTTTTTTGCAATAGAGTTCTTATTTTTCATATATTTTCCTTAGTTTACTCATTTCACTGAAAGCCTTTTGTATCTTTCTTAAGTAGGATGTATGGGAGGTAAATTTTCTTTTATGTCTGATGTTATCTTTATTTTACCTTTACTCTCAAATTACTAGTTTTGCCGGGTATAAAATTATAAATTCTATGTCATTTTCTATCATAATTTTGAAAATGTAACTACTGTCTTCTGGCTTTAAGTAGTGCCCTTGAGTAGTCCAATATTATACTGATTGCTAATGTTTTGTGTCTTATTTTTCCCTAAGACTTTCTGAATTACTTTATCATTGGTGTTCTTTGATTTCATATTGACATATTGATATGATGCCATTTGTTTAGTGCTTTATAGAATACAGTTTCATTTAAATTAGTTTATTCAGTCTCATAGAAATCTTATACATTATGTAATTCTGGCAGTATTATTATCTCCACTTCTCCACTGACAGAAGGCTGAATTAAGAGACTTATTTGGACTTGAACCCAAGCCTTCTTATTTCATTTTCTGTGTTCTTCATCCTTTGGTATGGTAGGACATCCAGCATTCATAATTATATGTAATTTGAATAAAAATAAAATTTCTTACTGATAGAGAATTGTTCGCTATATTTTTATTAAAACTAACCAGAACACCTTTATCTTACATTAGCCTCAAAATCTACACCATTATTTATATTTGTTTAATATTTTTTAAGGTCTTACGGTTGATGTAAGTGAAACACTTGATATAAATGGATTCTAGGGTATCTTGTCTGTGAATTAATGGAAAATAGGGCCAATATAGATAATTTAGACATGTTACAGAACTTCAATGGGAATCGAGTAGTGCACTCATACCAAGTGAGAAGATACATTGCCAAATAAGGTAGCATCTTGTTTTCTCTTAAGGATGTATCCAGTTTTAATGTAACATCCTCTTCTGGAGGAGATAAAAAGTTCATACATTGAATGATTTAAGGGGATTTTATAAATTATAAGTTAGTATGGTTTTGCTTTTTGAGTTTAATGGAAATTATATAAACATGTATTAATGCTTGTTTAAAATCATTTTTTTTTTTGGGTTTGCTTTTGGTTTTTAGGGTGGAATGCTTTATCACTTGAAGTGGTTAGTATTGGTAAGGCTAACTGGTAGTCCAAAAACTATAATTAGTTTCTATTCTGGGAGTTAAATTTTTCAATTATAAAAATGAATTATAGCATATTAATTTGAGAATGATGTTGAGAGATCATTTAATGTATCTCAGTGCCTTTAGTTTGGACTGTATCTAAACATTCTATTAATTACAGAGTTAATACTCATTCCAGGCATTATTAGTAAAAATAATATTGTAGGCAAGAAGCTTTTAAAAAAGGATTCATTAAATGTTTATAGAATAGCCATTTTTCTCTCATGTGTGAGCAGTTTATTTCCAGAGAATAATAGAACTTGCCAAGCTCATCATAAACATTAGAGTTACGCCTATTTAACATTTATTGAACATGAATACTGATTTAGGCTTTAATGTTTTTCATCAAAATGAATTGATTTCAAATTAGGGTCTTACATAACCTTATTCCTCCTTATGTACAGTTTATAAGGAACTTATATAAAATGCTTTAACCTGTTAACAGACATTGATGAAATGTGATATAGAATGTCAAGGGTACTAAGTTTCTTAGTTTATGGAAATGATCCTAGTGCTCTCTTAGTAGCATGTACCAGTGAGGGCTGTTGAAGCAAAAAGGATGCATTATTTTGTTTAAGAAAGAGATTAATAATTTTCTAGTATAAGAGTGTCCTCAGCGAAGTAGAGAAAATTAGATACAACATGAAAATTCAGAAGTAGAATTGTGATTACTATACTTTGTTGACTTTTTTCCTGTTGTTACTTTTTTTGCCAGTTTCTTTAAAAAAATATGATTATAAAGTTGACTATTCCCTTTTAAAAATAATCGATCTCCAAATTACATAAAGAAACAATTTTTGTGTTACTTGAAATGGTATGACTATATGTGTAGCTTATGAAAAATTGGGAGATGGGCTCTTGTAACCAATATTTTGTAACCATGTTTCATTTTTAAGAATTACGGTAAGTTCTCACTTAAAATTGTTAATAGGTTCTTGGAAACTAAGATGTTAAGCTAAATGACATGTGACAAAGCCATTTTTTTTCTCGTCAATGTTACGACAAAACAATGCTGAACAAAATTATATTCAAAAACCTGCTGCACATGGTCCTTGAAGTCCTTCTCTTAAAGTCACAGTTTCCAAGAACGTTATCCAGTGTCACAGTATGTATGACATTAAGTGAGGACTTACTGTATTTAAAACTGAGGAATGATTTTTCCTTCCTTTAACATGGGCATGATAAAGGTACCTATATCTTAGAAATCTATGAGGATTAAATACATGTAAAGTACATGGCACAAAGTAATGCAGTACCTATTAAACGCTCAGTAGAAGTTGTTATTGTTTTTGGCTTGATTAGATTACATTTACTCATGCACTATACAACTTGAGAGAGATTGGTTTGAAAAGCATGAGGGTACTAGGCATTTGGGGTATAATTGCGTAAGAGAATTATTTTAAAAGGGAAGTTATCAGAGTCAATATTGCCCTGCTTTATATTATTACTTAAACCATCAATGTCCATGGGACCTTAAAACCAAATCATTAAAGGTTGTTTACTCTATTTGATGCTGTTAGAAAAACTTGGTCTCATGGACAGCTTATATGTTTAGGAACTGATAGTTTATTTTTTTAAAAAACCTTTAGCATATCTAGAAAACCTAGCATAGATAGAAATAATTTTGGATTGACAAAAAGGGATGTATGACAACCTCAGCAGCTAACAGCTAATATACAAATATCATCAATAATTTACAGACATTTCCATAAATATTTGCTAACTGAATGGTTGTGCTGGATCATGGTAATGATAATCTTTTAGTTCATTTGGATTCTTTTTGCCTTCTCAGGAATGTTTTAGGATAAGCTGTAATTTCTGATAATACATACCAGTGGTCACTATACAAATATTTGTGTACACATTTTCCCAGTGAATAATGTTTAAAAAAGGAAGATAAAGTTGACATTAGGGCTCCTTTTAGTTTATATATGGCCATTATCTTATTAAATCTGATAGCAGCCTGCACAGAACCAATATAGTTATCCCTGTTTTATAGATGACAAAGCTGAAGTTCCAGAGGGTTCAAATTTATATCTGAAAAAACTAGGAATTTAAGCATTGTTCATGTGTGTTTTAAGAAAATATTTGCAGCATATTGTATTTAGTTTTAGTAAGACACTTGAGAGGATTGTAAAGGGTCTCATAGGGAAAAAATAAAAAACTGAATACAGGGGGAATGAATGGACATCGTTGAAGCGTTTCACTGAGTTGAGAAATCATAGGAAAGAGAGCTGTATTCTGAAAGTGACACATTTCCTATACACCTTTCACTTCTCATTTTTATGTTCATTATCAGACAATTCAGAGAAAGCTGTCTAAAGGAGTATATATTAGATTAATTTACTTTTATTATGTATACTTTAAAAAATGTTCTTTTGAAGATATTGAGTCTTCTTAAAGACTTAAATCTGTTATTTAAGTTATACCTGAAGTTAGAGATTTTCACCTTTAAATAACAAACTCTGTCGTTCCCCGTGCCTCCCTACCCCCACACACAGCTGGTCAAATTTATTTGCATAGGGTTAACTGAAGAGGGACCTGATCTTTTCAAATTCTCTGTAGGGGTAAATGAAGATACACAAATATATGGTAGTTTCTAACAATCAGAAAATGAATGATGTTTCTTACTGCACCATACAAGTGGGGTTTACATCAAATTCTTGCTTTATCAAGGAAGTACTTACCCTGTCAC
This sequence comes from Colobus angolensis palliatus, assembly GCF_000951035.1. Classification (NCBI taxonomy): domain Eukaryota; kingdom Metazoa; phylum Chordata; class Mammalia; order Primates; family Cercopithecidae; genus Colobus; species Colobus angolensis. Next base: position 3,016,911 of record NW_012111142.1, read on the forward strand.
AGTATTTTAGAAACAGTGCTAGTGTAATTGTTAACATTAAGTAAACCAAATAAAGATCTTTCTCAATGGTGAAAAAATCTTTTATTGGATATTTGAAATCATCTGAAAGTTAGGTAATAGATTGTATGCAACGTTACTTGTGTTCCAGATTGTTACTTGATCACCACTGTTGTATTTGAGTTGTAATAGATCAAGGTACATTAATTGAGCAAATGCTTATGTGTTTTACTGACATTCAGTTTTTAAGAGACACATCCGCAGAACACATGGTATTCTTGGCAGGATTGTTAGAGTTAGCCGCTTTTCCAATAATGGCCTTAGTTGTAATCACCTGTTGAATGTGTTTTTCTACTTGGTATTTTTGAAAGACTGTATCTAGCAAACATGGTGTTACTAAGAATGTAAGAATGAATACAGTGGTTCAGACCTGGTAACTATCAGGGTGAGAAGCAAAAGGATTTTGGTCTGTTAGGAATATGCCCATATATCTCTTAATAAATTTTAGTAAATCTATTTTCTGTGATCTAATCTGAATATAGTTTTAAGCTTCTATTATGGAAAATTACAAAAGTAAAGAGAGCAAATTAGTACACCTACACCTAAAATTAATACACCTAAAAGTAAAGAGAGCAGATTAGTTTTTTTTTAATTTTATTTTACTTTAAGTTCCGGGATGCAAGTGCAGAACGTGCAGGTTTGTTCCATAGGTATACGTGTGCCATGGTGGTTTGCTGTACCTGTACCTATCAATCCGTCATCTAGGTTTTAAGCCCCACATGTATTAGCTATTTGTCCTAATGTTCTCCCTCCCCTCCCCTCCCCTCGCCCCCAACCCCCTGACTGGCCCCAGTCTGTGTTGTTCCTTTGCTGTGTCCATGTATTCTCGTTACAGAACGGGTTAATTAACTTGCATTGTCATTTTTGTTTTATCTGTTGCTTGTCCTGTCTTTTGTTTTGGTGGTAATATTTTTGAAGCAAAGCCTAGACATCATATCATTTCACTTGAAAATCCTTCAGTATGTATCTCTAACAGATAAGGACTTTTTTTGTGTTTGTGTGTGACAGAGTCTTGCTCTGTTGCACTGGCCGGAATACAGTGGCGTGATCGTGACTCACTGCAACATCTGCCTCCCTGGTGCAAGTGATTTTCCTGCCTCAGCCTCCCAAGTAGCTGGGATTACAGGTGCAAGCCACCACACCCAGCTAATTTTTTTTTTTGTATTTTTAGTAGAGACAGGATTTCACTATGTTGGCCAGGCTGGTCTCAAACTCCTGACCTCAGGTGATCCACCCTCCTCGGCCTACCAAAGTGCTGGGATTACAGGCGTGAATCACCATGCCCGTCCAGATAAGGACTTTTAAAAGTTAACCTCAATAACAAATGAAATGTTTTATGATCTCTTTAGAATTTCACTATCATTAGTTTATCTTGAGTAGTTGAATGAGCTTATTAAATACTGATTAAATTTTTTTTTTTTTTTTTTTTTGAGACGGAGTCTCGGTCTGTCGCCCGGGCTGGAGTACAGTGGCCGGATCTCAGCTCACTGCAAGCTCCGCCTCCCGGGTTCACACCATTCTCCTGCCTCAGCCTCGGGTTAGCTGGGACTACAGGCGCCGCCACCTCGCCCGGCTAGTTTTTTGTATTTTTTAGTAGAGACGGGGTTTCACCATCTTAGCCAGGATAGTCTTGATCTCCTGACCTCGTGATCCGCCCGTCTCGGCCTCCCAAAGTGCTGGGATTACAGGCTTGAGCCACCGCACTCGGCCACTGATTAAATTTTTTTCCCGAAAATATTGTTTCAAGGAAGAGCTTGGCCAGTCAGAATATGTGTATTATTGATGGTATGACATGAGAGCAATGTAATTCATGTTTCTTAAACTAGGTTATTACATGATAGTAGGTCCTTTGAACATAGGCTTCTAATTTTTTTGTGTGTACCATAGTACCTTGTGGTTGTCTTGTGAATCCTGTGATACCCTTTTTTGCAATATAGATTGAACATCCCAAATCTGAAAATCCAAAATCTTAAATGCTCCAAAATCCAAAACATTTCAAGCACCCATATCATACTCAAAGAAGATCTCATTGAAGCATTTTGGATTTTCAGATTTGAGGTGGCTCAACCGTGAGTATAGTGCAAATATTCCAAAATCCAAAACAAATATGAAATTTGAAAAACTTCTGGTCTTAAGCATTTCCAGTAAGGAATACTCGATCTGTAATGTGTAAATGTTTTTTAAATGCATAAAATATATAGAATAGCAAAGGAAATCAGTTACATTGAATTAAAATTATCAAAATATTAAAGTTGTGATATATGTGTTTATTAATGAATTAAATAACATGATCGGGCTTCAGGTTCAAAAACTATTGTATTTTCTAAATAGTAATAAGCATCAGCAATATTTTGAGATGTCTGTAATAATGATATAAAAATATGTATGTTTCATATTAGTTCAACCATTGTGGAAGACAGCATGGCGATTCCTCAAGGAACTAGAACTAGAAATACCATTTGACCCAGTCATCCCATTACTGGGTATATACTCAAAGGATTGTAAATCATTCTACTGTGAAGACACATGCGCACATATGTTTATTGCAGCACTATTCACAATAGCAAAGACTTGGAACCAACCCAAATGCCCATCAATGATAGACTGGATAAAGAAAATATGGCACATATACACCATGAAATACTATGCAGCCATAAAAAAGGATGAGTTCATGTCCTTTGTAGGGACATGGATGAAGCTGGAAACCATCATTCTCAGCAAATTAACACAGGAACAGAAAACCAAACACTACCTGTTCTCATAAGTGGGAGCTGAACTATGAGAACACACGTACACAGGGAGGGGAACATCATACACTGGGACCTGTGGAGGTGGGGTTAGGGGAGGGATAGCGTTAGGAGAAATACTTAATGTAGATGATGGGTTGATGGGTGCAGCAAACCACCATAGCACGTGTATACCTATGTAACAAAACTGCATGTTCTGCACATGTATCCCAGAACTTAAAGTATAATAATAATAAATGTATGTTTAATGACAAAATCTTACATACTGCTTATACTGCTGTGGTTGGTTTACTACATTCATAATTTAAGGAAGTATAAATTTCAGCTGAACGTTACTGAAAATTCAGGAACTTTTCTTTTCTATTCAAGTGTATGGTCATCTGCTTTAGAAAGTGTAGGTTTTTGGCCGGGCGCGGCGGCTCAAGCCTGTAGTCCCAGCACTTTGGGAGGCCGAGACGGGCGGATCACGAGGTCAGGAGATTGAGACCATCCTGGCTAACACAGTGAAACCTCGTCTCTACTAAAAAATACAAAAAACTAGCCAGGTGAGGTAGCGGGTGCATGTAGTCCCAGCTACTCGGGAGGCTGAGGCAGGAGAATGGCATAAACCCGGGAGGCGGAGCTTGCAGTGAGCTGAGATCCGGCCACTGCACTCCAGTCCGGGAGACAGAGCGAGACTCCGTCTCAAAAAAAAGAGAAAGTATTGGTTTTTGTTTTTTTTAGAGTTCATAGATGGCTCAAGCTACTGCCACATACTCTGCTATTTTGGTTTTGTCCTTGTTATACCACTCTTGAGTTTTATTCTATCTAATTGGTCCTAGTTTATTTCAACTATAAAAATTGAGTCGGCCAGGTGTGGGGGCTCACGCCTGTAATCCCAGCACTTTGGGAGACCAAGAAAGGCGGATCACAAGGTCAGGAGTTCGAGACCAGCCTGACCAACATGGTGAAACCCCATCGCTACTAAAAATACAAAAATTAGCCTGGCGTGGTGGTGCACACCTGTAATCCTAGCTACTCAGGAGGCTGAGGCAGGAGAATCACTTGAACCCAGGAGACGGAGGCTGCGGTGAACTGAGATCACTCTGCTCACTGTGCAGTGCCACTGCACTCCAGCCTGGGTGACAGAGCGAGACTCCATCTCGGAAAAAAAATAAAAAAATTCTTGAGTCAAGAGCTCTATTTCTTAACATTTTAATATAGCCACTCAGAAATTTAGTTAGGGGCTTGCATCTGAAGGTGATGGAGTGTTTTCTTAGATTACGAAGAGAAAAAGTAAAGTTCCAGAAACAGATGCAAACTGTGAGAAGGGCAGTTTTGTTCTTCTGTCCTGAGGATTATAGTATGTTCAGTTAGGAAGCGTTTATAGAGATTGTTTACTTAAAGGAATGTGAAAAATGATATGGAAGATCCTGTTTTTAAAAAGTATATACATTTGTTATAACTTTATAGTTCATGAAGCTATTCAAATACAGTGTCCGGCTTGATTATTACAACCCCAGGAAGTATTAATAGATTTGACAGGATTATTATTCCCATCTATTGGGTGAGGAAACCAAGGTTTGGCTGCGTTTTTTAAGATAAATAGCTACAACCTTACATCTTCAAGGTTGTAATTTATTGCTCTTTCAAATTACATACCCAATCATTTTATTAGATGTATGACTTTTCTTAGGACTAAACATGAATTTAGAAAAAACAGCTTTTATATTTTAGATAGAATCCTTAAGTTTATTTTATATTTCCTAAAATGTTATTAAAACCTCATTTTATTAAGGGTTGTAGTAGGGGATTGTTAGGGCTACTTTCATGACCTTGAACTGTGCACCAGTTAAGTAATTTTACCCTAGTTGATTTGCCATGAGAATACTTTGGACTTTGATAAAAGGGCCAATTGTTTGGTCACTTTCTTTTCGTTTTTAAAACTGCTGTGTTGGATAATCACTCAGTAGTACGTACATAAATGCAGTGTTTATGGCTATAAGTGATGGGGAAAAAATCACAAGGAAATTTGATTATCTTACAACAGAAGGTAGAGTATATATGAGTACAAATTTGGAATACAATTTTTAAAGGAGGCAAATAGTAGATGCTCAATAAATATTGGTCAATACCATTTCTAAAATTAATGAATGAGTTAATTGATGTTTATGAGTTATGCTATTAGGAAGTAAAGATACAAGCATGAAAATACAGTGATTCCAGGATGACACAGTGTATGTAAATAGATTACACTACACTAGGTTACCCCATAATGAGACACGTGTAATTGGTTTCAGTAAAATTCATACTGGTTCAAAATAAACTCTTAATATAGGAGTTTTTCAGTAATTCACTAAAATGAAGTGAAACGACTATCTTTGATGCTTTTGGAGTTTTAGTACTATTTTTCAGAATTTTTATTATGATGATTTGCCATATTCTCTGTATTTTCTCAGTAAGTGCCATTTGAGCAGTATGGACGGCAATTCTGTATGGTTTCAGAAGAGTGAGCTGCCATTTACTAGAATATTTGTGGAAGAATTGAGATATCTGCACCTTAAAATATGGCACAATCTAACCAATCAGAAACGTGTGGGGAGACATTCTAGACAAATGGAATACATTAAGAACGTGTGGAGGACATGTTTAAAAGTAATTTTGATTAGAACAGAAGGTTTGTGTTGTTGAAAAAAATGGCTAAAGAGGCAATTTGGGGCCAGGTATTAGAGACTCTTGAATACCTGGAAGGATTTTGGATTTTGTTCCGAAGGCCTATACTCTTCTAATTGGCATATGCATTCTTGTGAGGGCAGAACTATATGGGATGTGCAAGTCCTCACGATAAACATGACACATCTTCTAGGAGCATCACTTTTTAGAATACTTGGGGGTAAATAAATATTTTTATAGGAAGTTTTTTTTTGAGACAGAGTCTCACTCTGTTACCAAGGCTGGAATGCAGTGTTATGATCATGGTTCACTGCAGGCTCGACTTCCCGGGCTCCAGCGATTCTCCTGCCTCAGCCTCCCAAGTAGTTGGGATTACAGGCACCTGCCACCGCACCCAGCTCATTTTTGTATTTTTTGTAGAGGTGGAGTTTTTCCATGTTGCACAGGCTGATGTTGGGACTCCTGGGTTCAAGCAGTATTCCCACCCCAGCCTCCCAAAGTACCAGGATTACAGGTGAGCCACTGCAGAGATGAAGATAGATTTATAAAGTATAAAACACAATTCACATGCAATTTTAAAGTAAAATTCTAAGATTTAAGCTAAGATCCAATAAGATTCTGAAAGAAATTTGTGCATATAGTAAGTTATCCTGTAACTCTAGAACCTAAAAGGATTTGTTTTCATTATCCTCTGCTCTTACACTTCTTCAGTAGATGAGCTTGAAAGACACAGGTCCAAGCAGTATGCAACCATTACAAATTTATTTTCAGAAGATTGACAGGGAGAGGGACATAAAATTAGGAGGGAAGAGGAGACTAATATAATCTAGCACTCAAGTTAAAGACAGACTTTGGGGAATAAAGCTTATAAGATTAAGAGATGTTTCAAGAAAAGATTGTGTTGAACTTGGTGGCTTATACAAAAGAGGTAGTTTACAAAGTTGAGTGAAAAGCTAGAGATGTCTTCCAGGTTTCAGGCCTCTGTGACTGGGAACATGCTGGTCATATTAATGGATATAAAGAAGTGAGGAAGATGGTGTGAAAGAGTCAAAAGGAGGGAAAGGCGGGTAGAAAGAGATAGCAGTAGCAGTCAGGGGCTGGTGAATTATTTATTTTTTTGAGTCAGTCTTGTTCTGTCACCCAGGATGGAGTGCAGTGGTGTGATCTCAGCTCACTGCAACCTCCACCTCCTGGGTTCAAGCAATTCTCCTGTCTCAGCCTCTTGAGTAACTGGGACTATAGTCACATGCCACCACACCCGGCTAATTTTTGTATTTTAAGTAGAGACGGGGTTTCACCCTGTTGGTCAGGCTGGTCTGAAACTCCTGACCTCAGGTGATCCACCCACCTCGGCCTCCCAAAGTGCTGGGATTACAGTCATGAGCCACCATGCCTGGCCTGTTATTTTTGATATGTTGAATTTGAGTGAAGTATAGGGTATTAAAGGGAGAAATGGCAGATAGGCAATGTAAGAAGGGGAACTGGAAAGAGACTTGGGATGAATACGTGGATTTTGGAACTTTATTCATGGTAAATAGATGAGTCTGTGAGAGCAGATAGAATGTCTGAGAGTCAGTGTAGAAAAGATGATTGAAGGTTGTTCATTGGCCCACAGTACTAAATATGAGAAAGGAATAGGATTATAAAGATGAATTCAGGTAAGGGATAATCCATGGAGAGTATAGTATTGTGAAAGCAAAATGAAGGTCAAGTTTGAAAAAAGATATTCACATTAGTAAGTAGTAGAGAGATGAAAGGGAAGGTAGACTGAGTGATCAAAGGGGATTAGACTTTGCTTAGATTAGACAACTGTGAGTTAGTGGTGGAATTTGAGCACTTTAAGCAAAGTAGTGAGGACAGGAGACAGTTGTGTGAACCATAAAGAAAAGAGCTCCTTTCTCCTCTTCTACCAGAAGTATCTTTCTGGTAAAAGAAAGCTTTGTATGGGGAAAAAATCTGATTTACTACTCCTAAAAGGAACAAAATGAAACATGTCCTATGAGAGTGTTTTTTTTTTTTTTAAAGGAAACCAAATAGAGGAAACAACTCATATATTAAATAATGAATTATTTTGCATTTGAAATTGTCCAATTTTTGGGGAAGAGAGGAGCTGTTTTGGTATTCTGGCCCTAAAAAAATCAATGTTAATTTCGACAGCTTAGTCTGTGGTCCTGAAAATTATGGATTATTTTTACCTTTATTATTTTGTACTTTTCTGGAACAAAGTATTTACATAGGATTCACATAAATCATGTATATCTTTTATATATGTGACATATAAAAATATATATGACATGTATATTGGATAATTTGAAATACATAATGCTAAATATTGACAAAGGTAGGTCACCGTATAACTTGGGCACTATATCCTTTAACAAATGGGTTTAATTTAAAATTTCTTACTGGTAGTTTTAAAAAATATATTTAAAAATAAATTCTGACAATTTATACTGTGGTAAAAAAATTTGTATCTAATCTTTAGGGATTTAGGGTTTAAATTACTTAAAAATAACAATACGTCTTTTGTGATGTCAATAAAAATGCAAGAATAATTTAAATTTCTATAATTTAGGGGACTGGGTCTTTATTTATTGAATTTTAAACATATATACATACTTGTCAGGCTGTTTAGACATTCAGTAACTTGTTACAAGGTTTATTTCTGCTTGAAAACCTACACGAATATATTAGAATCACAGAATATTTAGGGGAAATATAAACTTTAACTCGATGTCACCAATATGTTCATTCCTATTGTAATCTGACAAGATACGTTTACAATTACTTGTTTTCATAGTATTAAGTATTAAAATACACAAAATGTATACAGTATATATTTCAACAAATAAGGTATAGTGATACCTCATATTAAAGTCAATGTGACTTAGTATTCATCATCTCCATTTGTTTAAAAGACAGTGAACCTATTTTAATACAGTATTTAATCCTGCTTCATTAGGTTTCATAAATAAATCATATCAAAAATTTACGCCAGATTATTTTGTAGCAAAATGAGGCATCAGTTTAAAAGTTTATATTACAGATTTTTACACATACTCTGTGCTGACAATTTTTAGTTTTGAAATTAATATTACAACAAATGTAAGAACTGTATAATTATCAGTACTCTGTATTTAGTCAAGTTTAAACAAGAAAACTAGTTTTTTAAACTGGGAAAGTTGTGAGATTAGCTCATATGATGACTTAAAATAAAAGTCTCAATTTTTTATTTAGAAAAGTTATTTAATAAGTTCACTTATTGATTATAATTTAGATTGTGACCATCGAAAATTGATTCCCACATCACAAAATATAAAACAAATAGTATTATAAGAATTTTGATTGAGAAATGTAAATGGTATTCTTTAAGGTTATGTGATTGTATATTTAATCTTAAATTGACAGTGACTTTAAGATAAAAAAATCTATTTCTCAAGCCTTCTCTTAAGGATTTAATACCAGATTATTAAACCACATTAACTTGGAATCAGTTTAATAATGTTTAATTTATTGCCTTTTAAATTTGCCTCAGTTCATTGAAAGCTTTCTGAATCTGTTGGATGGATCAACATTTTGGTTGATTTTATAGAGTATAACTTTCCATTTTGAGACTTCCAGGATAATCCTCTTCTCCGCTCTGGCTTAGATTTTGCTCTTGGTTTGTTATATTTACCATTTAGATTGTTTTCTCCACACTCATCATGCCACCACCAGCCTCCTAAAGGAGATAGATACGCAGTTTAGTGGGTACAGACTCGTATGTAGTTACTGTTACTGTATTTCCCCATGAGTTTATCTTCCTTTTTTATAAATATTGTGTTTTAGTTGCATGTATCCCAGCTTTAAATAATCTGTATAAGTTCCAGTTTAAAATAATCTCTATAAATAATCTGTAAACCACCAAAAATAGAAAATCTGAGGAAGATTAGAGGTAAAATACCTGGTTGAACTAGAATGAACACTTTCATTATAGTTAAGAGGTTTTCATCTAGAGAGAAAACGCTTATTTGGGATTTGGATTTTTAAAAGTTGTCATTGCAGATAATAGCTAATAATGTGGGTAGATACTTTGAAGATATGAAAATAAAGTATTGTTATCAGAAAAAGATACCTGAATAACTCTCTGGACAGCTGAAATGTCCTTTTGCTTTGTGATCCCAAGTAGAAAACACCAAATCTTTGTTTTCCGGGATTGCATTGGGGACATTGCCAGTAATCTTAACTACATGTAGCGTATAGTTGGTTTCGTAATTTCCCAAGTAAAAAGAATATTCAATATAATGTTTGTTGTCTTTCCAGTCTTCCAACTCAATTCGTAAAATGTAATTAGATTGCTTCACTATGGAGTATATCTTCTCTAGGCCCAACCAAAATTCTCCTGAAAAGAAAAGTTTTAAAAAATCTGTGAATTATTAACTACAGCTTGGACACTGACAGTTTTTTTAAGTGTTTTTTATTGGTGCAACTAATTGAGTTGTTTAGTCTTGAATCCCTTGATCAGAGTATCTTAAAATAATACCTTTTAAAACAATTTTATTGAAGATATCTATATGCACAATAATGTTAAAAATATTAATAGAACTGAAAGTCTGATTATCCTTTCTATAATGCATATTACAAGACATATTTCACCAGTGAAATGTGTTACATTATTATAGATATTTTAAAGTCTCGTCATTGGTAGAGGAATATTTTCTTGTAAGTCTTTATATGGATAAACTTTACTATCAGGTATTTATTAACATCCATATACAGTCAAGAGATTTTTGTTAAGTATTCCCAGAGACTTGAGTAATAATAATGTCACTTTTTTTAATTGTAAACCTGGCCTTTGGTATTTGCTTAATATATGTTTTCTTTGTAGAAAAAGACAGGAATAAATTTTAAAAATCATTTTAAATGAAAAAGCATGGTTCTTAATAACTTTTTTCTATAATTTTAAAAATTATTTTTATTTGGAATTAAAAACATAAATCACAAATATAAATAGATTTTTAAATCACAATCCTTTTTATTAAAGTATTTAGTAAAATGCTTAATAAATTACTGTTTTCATTGAACAGTCACTGTTGTCTTATTGCTATTGAGTTAGTAGGAAGCTTCATTTTAAGGACTGCTGGTAAATACAAGTACAAATGGGTTAGTTTCTTACCAGAATTAAGTGAGTATTCTCGACTTACCTGTCAGCCTTTTATTTTGGGGTTACACTCACTATTAGAAGATTTGGAGCTACAAAACATATCACAGAGTATACCTTCTAGGTAGGGCTTTAACTGGTAGTTTGAATACAAAATTTTTAAATGGTCAAATAGTACTGAGCATTTAAAAATTTGGTACAATAATGAATGTCTTCTACTTTATAAGTGAGTACTTAGACATCATTCATGGATTTTTGTATGTGCTTTTTGGATTTTAAACATCTGTTATTTTATCATGCTTATTTAACATTATTTATTTTGTAATCAGAATAATTTGCATTGAGTTAACTAATTCATTATAAGCCACACATTCTATATATTATATTTAAATAATTGAAATTTTAAAATTTCTACTGTATGTCTGAATTTCCTGGTCCTTTTAACTTCCAATTAATGGATATGTAAAACGTTAATGAGAGAATAGAGTGACTAATGCTAGGAGTAGTTCTTTTCACAGCTTATTTGTAACAGTTACTACTTATATAACATTTAATCAGAATTGTCTTTAATAATTATAGTTATGATCATTATAAGCCATCAAATTAAATTGTGATAAGTATATTTAAGAACAGATATGTAACTGTGATAAATATAATTCAAATAATAACAGTTGTAATAAATGTAATTTACTAACAAATGTGTAATTGTTTGATAATAAATTATATGAAGGCTGAGACTGCTGCTCCTTCATTACTACTTTTCCTAATGCCCGGTCCACAATAGGTTCTCAGTAAATATTTGTAGATTAGCAAATGAATGAATGATTGAATGTAGTCACCTTACCATCAAGCCTCCCAAAACCGTATTTGTAGTTCTCCCACGTTTCATTGAAGTTTTGTGATCCATCTATTCGATGTTGAATTAATGTCCATGGACTACCTGAATATAATGAATGAAATCATGTATTTTTAGTAGATTGATATTGACAGACGTAAATAACACTTTTTTGTTTGTTTGCTTGATTTTAGTTGGTGGCTTTGTAAGGTAGTTTATTAATGTTATGGCAATACATTTTATTATTTATTATGGTCTTAAAAAGTTAAGTGAAGGGCAGTTAATGAATTTTGGAATAGTAAACTTATTGATAATAGTCACTTCAGATTATTTTAGAGGAAAAGGAGAATATTGAGTAAATACATAAATAAACAAGATAAAAGTATTAGATTTATACTAATATTCATGTTATATATATTTCATATATATATATGTATAAAACAGTTATAACCAGGTTAATCTTCCTAATACGTACTGAGTAACTTGAACTAACTACTGTCTATTCTCCTTAGACAGGTTTTACCTGATATAACATCACAGTAGACATGAAAAGCTTGAGAGTTGCTGGGTCTGATGGCATACATGCCACTTATATGTTCACCTCTATTGTAAATGGTGGTACAATCAGCAGGAATGCCTAGAATCAATAAAATGTTATTACATCAGATTTAGTAATAGGAATAATATCTTTGGAGCTTGAGATTTCACTTGACATTTTATGAAATTGTGGCAAATGTAGCATTTTTTTCAGTAATGTTTATGTTAAAGCACTTTTCTTAGATGGCATGTTATTTAAGAATGTAAGAATCATTCTTACCAAACTACTTTGTTTTAAAAAATTAATTATATTTTTAGAGACAGAGTCTTGTTCTATCACCCAGCCAGGAGTCCAGTGACCTTTAACTCCTTAAATATTTCAGCATGTATCTCTTAAACAGGAGGTTGTTCTCCTTTAAAACTGCAATACCATGATCACGTCTAAGAAAATTAATAAACCTTCTATATTATCTAATAATCAAGTCCATATTTATATTTCTGTGATTGTCTTAGGTATATCTTTTATAGGGTGTAAAAATAACCCAGATCCAATTTAGGATGATACATTGTATTTGATGGATATCTCTTAATCTTTTAGTCTAGAACAAGTCCTAAGAATAGGGAATTTGATAGTAATAGCTTCAAGAAGGAAACCCACCAAAGTGTCTTACCATCATGTTTTACATTTCTTATTTCATTCAGCTGAAGAAAGGGAGTAGTTCTTGGTGCTCTTGGCTTGGAAGATAGAGAAATTTCTGTGGGTTCTTGAATATTAGTCATTCTGAGCTGATAAAAGAATATAAATCTGTTTTTTAAAATGATACTGAATACATAATTAGGGGAGATCTGAGTAAGGATGTCAAAAGTACAGTTTGTCTTTCAGTTCATAATGTTATGGTGTTTGATATTTAGATAAACAGTGTTATTCAGATTGTACAGATTGCCTGTTCTCAAAATATTTAATCAGGGACATTATTTAATAAATTTAAAAAATAAAGCAAGGCAAAAAAGCAGACACTGGTCAGAAAACAGAACAAGGCCAAAAGTAGAGACTGCTTTGCTTAGAATGTTGTAATGTATTTTTTTATATGAATAGAATATATTTGATATTCTGTTCAGAGTTTAACTTTAATAATTTTCAGTTTTAGGTCTTACTGATCTTCAGACCTGCTTTAAAGACATAATACATAATTTTAACCTGGCTTTCTTGATAATTTGATAATTTTTGACCTGTAAACATATCTCTAGATGTTGGCAGGTTGGCAAGTTTATTTGCTTACTTTCCATATATTCAGTAGTTTATCGTTAGTTTAGCAATAACATTTTATTTAAGTGTGTTGGGTTTGCAATTTATTGAATGATAGTTTTTCTCATGACAGTCAGAAAAGCAGAATATATAATATCTTGCATCATTAGTGTTAGTTTTTTGATCCTGGCATAAATGACATTTCCTAGGACCTTATTTAAAAGGATCTATTGTAAAGTTTACTTGCTGGATATTACTCTTTTCTACTAAGTAACTATGTGATTTTAACGTTACTTAAATTTTTAGAGTTTTTTTTTTTAATTTAGATACGAGAAAGTTAAATCAAATGATCTAACTCTTCTTCCAACTCAGAAATTCATTGTTTTGGTTTCTTCACACATTTTTATTTTTAGACAGAATGTATATTACTGTAGTAACGTATTGCTTTGGGGAGCAGGTTCATTTAATCATAGTAAAAGATATAATTGAAAAGAATTTAGAAAAATAGCATCATAAGAAGGAAAGTATGGAAACCAAAAGTAGTTGGTAAAAAACCTTTTAGCAGCACTACTAAAATTATGTTTGCTTAGTGGAAATTGGTAATAATATTTGTTTCATATCTCTTGAAAATCATTTTGTTTACCAGTTTCTCTGAGTTTACATTATTTTTTCTGAATCCTCTTGAATGACTGTTTAAGAGTATTATTAATTTTTTTATATTATAAAAAATATGACATAGCTTTATTCTAAACAAGTGCTTCCCTCTCTCACTTCACCAGTTGTTTACATTGTAGATTAATTACGTTGTTGAATGTTGACCTTTAATTATGAGGCACACTATTTCTAGTAATCCAAGTAATAATAATTATAGCACACACTTCTGTGTGAATGTGACATTACATTTATTAATTCAACAGAAATGCCTAGTATGTGCCATACAGTATTCTATATTCTGAAGTATATACAAATAATGGAAAATATGAAGATAATGGAAAAAAAACCCTGTATTCACAGAGCTTACATTTTAGTGCAGGAATAGGAGAGAGAAATAACTAAAATTTATGTTAAATAAAGGTGAGTGTGCAGGAAAAAAGTAGTTAAGGAAGTAGAAGTTTTCAGGGATGGGACCAGGTAGTTGTAATTTTTGGTTAAGTGACCTTGGAAATCTTCATTGAGAATTTTATGTTTGATAACGACCCTAAGGGAGATCAAAGAGTGGGCCATGTAGATACCATGACAAAAGAGCATTCCAGATAGAGGAAACAACAAGGGCAAAGGCTTCGAGGTGGCAGCATGTTTGATGTGTTTGAATACTGGTAAAGCGATCAAAATGACTAGAGTAGAGGAGGTGAAGTCAGTGAGATGATGAAGGGTCAGGTAATCTTGGTCTGAAGAGCCAATATGAGTGAGATGGAAAGCTATTGTGTGGTTTTGAGCAAGGAGAAACATGATCTAATTTGAATTTTAATAGGATGACATTGGCTGCTATGAATTAATTTTTTTCTTACAATAATCCTGTAAATTCTCTTACTGTCTTTGTAGTGTATGTGAGGAAACTGAGAGACAAAAAGGTGAAGTAATTTATTCAAGGTCACACAAAGTTTTGGAGTCATGGTTTAAATACAGGTAGTTTATTAGCTTCAGATCCTACAATTTTAACAGTTAGGCTGATGTGATAATTTTACTCATGATCCAGTTAAAGCTTGTAAATAATTTTAGGATTCAATGTTTTTACAAACCTGTGTGAAAGATGAGACATACTATTAAAATATTGACTTACCTGATTTTCTATTTCTTTTATTTGACTATGCTGTTGGTTTAATTGTTTATATTGTTCTTCCACAGTCTGGAGAAGGTCTTTGATACTATTATCTTGTTTTTCTACAAAAGTCTGGATATAGAGATTAGATTGGTTATAAGTTGCTTTCTTCTTTCTTTTCTATTAGAGTTTTAATTTCCTGTAACACTATCATCTAAATTTTTAAACTAATAATGGATTTGAAAAATGAATATTGGCAATTCCTTCCCCTTGTATGCTTCTTTCAAATAGCATATATTTTTGTTCATAGCATTTTATTTAAATTGTGCTATCTCTAAAATTTGTTTTTCTGAACTTCAATTAAAAGAAAAAGCCCAGCAGCATATTTTAATAGGAATAAATCTTTTCCATTTACTGTATTACTTTAATGTTTTAAACACTAGAGAATAGTTTTAAATTTTTTTAACTTTTTACTTACCTTCAGTAATTTGCAATAGTGTAATGACATAGTGTTCTAGATTGTGTTACTTAACCGATTTGTCATTTTCATATAAAATGTAAAGTTTCACTTCTTTTGGAAACATTGCTATAACATTTTATATAACATTAGGGAAACAAAAACTAACAAAATTATAATGGGAAATTTTATTTTCTGGAGATTATTTTTCTTGGAAAAAATAAAGTATTTCAACAATGCAACAAAGTATTTCAAGTAGCATGCCTTAGAAATATTTTTTTAAAATGTTCCACATTGAAAACATAAACATAAACCCTCTTTATTTTCTACTTACTTTAAGTGAGGTTACTTCTGGATGTTCTGGAGTTTCAGGTTGATTTTGAATTAAGTTAGTTAGTTGCTCTTCTAAATATTTCACTTTTTGTTGAAGTAGAATTTTTTCTTCTAGGAGGCTTTCAAGTTTTGAGTTGAGTTCAAGTGACATATTCTTTACCTCTTCATTTTTGACTTGTAGTTTATATGTAGTTCTTCTCAATTCCTTTTCTTCTTCTTTGATTTCAATGGTTTGCAGTGATAGATCATAAAAAGACTGATCAAATATGTTGAGTTTTTGAAATATGTCATTAATTTGGCCCTTAGTCTTATGGACAAAGTCTTTAAGACCGTGTCCCAACTGAAGGAGGCCATTGGCTAAAATTTTTACATCGTCTAACATAGCAAATCTTGATTTTGGCTCTGGAGATACAGAATCAAATGATGAATTGTCTTGGTCAATTCTGGAGGAAATAACTAGAGGAACAATAAAAAGAAGGAGCTTAATTGTGAACATTTTTATCCTGATTTTCAATTTCAAGCAATGTGGAACTGTGTTCTTCTGGAAGCAGACCTAGACTTCTTAACTCTATATATACCAATATTTGCCACAGAAACGGTAAGGTTGGCAGATGAATATAGTTAATCATTAAGCCGTGTTAACTTGCACGAATGTAACCTTCTTCCACATTGAGTTACATCAATGCTAAATGAAATCAAAGAAATGAGCAACTAAATAGGTAATTTGAAATTGTATTTAACTTTGCTGTTTTATAAACTGCACATTCAATGATATGGTGACTACCTGTTTTTAAAAGCTGATTTTACTTTTTTATGGTTTTAAGAGATTTACAAGTCAAAAATAAACTTTTTTGTTGAGTAAATTTATTGTTAAAGTTGAGGAAAAGAATTAATTAAGTGTGCGTTTCTCAAACTGCACTTCAGTTCTTTTGGAAACATTGATCCATCCCAAAAAACACTTTCTCTCTGAAGCCTTTCTCCATTCCCTCAGGTGGTGGTACAGCTCTCAATGCTGTATTCCTTTGGTACTCTGTGTAAATCAATGTATAATTATATGCTCCTTATTTTTTGTCACTATAATTGTTAATATGGTTTTTTTGTATCACCTTATATGTCTTAACCATCCTTGTGTATTATCACAAAATCCCATATATAGTAAGTTTCATTAAAGACATTTCTCTCCCCTTTCTCCACTGTGTTCTGTGTCTCTCTGTTCTAGGCTCTTTACCATGTGCTTACTGAAGGAACAATGGATATGTGGTCATCTAGGATCAAACAGAATTGAATCTTAAATACTTTCAGTGTCACAAGCAACTTACCCATCATAAGTTTTTCTGAAGTTTGTGAGCTTAGTAACAATTTTGATAATATACATTTAAAAAAATAAGAGATTAATAACTTTTTTTTTTTTTAAAGACGATGTCTTAATATATTGCCCATGCTGGTCTGGAAATATTGGGCTCAAGTAATTCTTTTGCCTTGGCCTCCCAAAATTTACAGACCTGAGCCCAGTCGATTACAGGCGTGGGCCCAGCCAATTAATAATATTTCTAAAAATAAATGTTCCACTGTGCTTCCAACTTAGTGTTAAAAATAAAAATGCTAATATGAGTGATTATTCTTATTAAGTGTTCATATTAAGAACTTTGTGAGAAAATAGTATCCTTTAAAACTACTTAATCTTGACATATTAATATGATGAAATTGTTAAGAATATGGGTGCTGGAGTCAGACTGTAGTGGGGTCCAAAGCCAGCTCTAGCTGTCTGACCTTGGACAAGTTACTTAACTTCCCCTTGGATTAGTCTCCTCATCTGTAAAGCTGGGGTAATTATAGTACATAATTCATAGTGTTATGATAATTTAACAATAATACATGTAGAGCACTTAGAACAGTGTTGGGCAAACAGGTAGTGCTCAAAATGCTAGTTATTATGTCACATGAAACTAACTTTTAACCTGTGTGTGTGTGTGTGAGTATATATAATCAACCTTACCTAAAATAAATTTTTCATAAAGTTAATATCTTTAACACAGGGAAAAGTTTTATCATAATGAATTTCAGTGTAAATTATAAATTGTTACTACAAAATGAACCATTTCCAAATTTCTTTTCTTTTTTTTAGAGACAGGGTCTTGCTCTGTTGTCCAGGCTGGAGTGCAGTGGCATGATCATAGCTCACTATAGCCACGAATTCCTGGGCTCGAGTGAGCCTCCTCCCTCAGCCTCCCAAGTAGCTGAGACTACAGATGCATGCCAACACGCCCAGCTAATTTTTAAATATTTTGTAGAGACTGGGTCTCACTATGTTGTCCAAGCTGGCCTCGAACTCCTGACTTCAAGTGAACCTCCCACATCAACCTCTCAAAGTGCTGATATTACAGGAGTAAGCCACTGTGCTCATCCCTAAATTTCTATTCTTAGAAATGCCTCTTCATTGTATAAAATAGAGGGTCTTCTTTTTGATGACTCAGGATTTGGGGTATAATAGTTATAGTACAGGTAGTATTAAGGGTTTGGGGTGTAATAGTTATAGTACAGGTAGTATTCCATAGTGGTTAAGAGCATGATTCTGGAACAAGACTGCCTGAATCAGAATCCTGAATTTGATATTCTTCAGCTTTGTGACCTTTGGTCAAATTACTTCACATTTCTGAACCCCTGTTTTTTCATCTGTCCAGTGAGAATGACACCTATTTTATAGGGTTGCATAAAGATTAAAAGTTTATATTTTCAAAGCACTTAGAACATTACCTGGTGTGTCATAAACACTACATAATATTATATATTAGCCATTTTTGTAATTAGAACTAATCAATGCATTTGTACTCATAGTATAGTATTTTACAGGTGAAAATTAATTGCATATTAAGATAATATAAATTGGGAAATTTTGTTATAGTCTAGATTTTTTGAGTTTTGGTCTCTTGTACCTTTTTAAAGAATTATGTCTTTTGATTAGGTTGTGTATGATTTTTAAGTGTCCAATATGGAACCACAGAAGGGTAAGAAAATATTCTTCATTTCCATCTTACCCTTTACTCTGGTTCGTGTTATGGAATTATAAAAGTATATGTTGAGCTAGAGAAGAAATTCAAATTTTCTCCTTCTTTAAATAGAAAAGTTACAGTTGTAATTATTGGCCATGAAATACATATTTCAAAACTTCTCTTAACTAAGCTGTCAGCTTTTATGGCTTACAGCTATTGACCCTGATATTTCATCTACTTGCTAGTTGAAGGAGAATATAGATGGGCCAACTTCTCTCCCCTATTACACTATAAGCCATTTATTGGCAAGATTTGTATGTGTTTTTAATTTATATTCCTTATAATGCTTTAGTACAGTAACGCCTTACACATTGTAGAAGCAATGTTTATTGAATGAATAAGAGAATGATAAAATCAACATATAGGGATTTTCCAAGTGCAGAATGTATATGTAGTAGTGATTACCCCCTTTTGATATACTACATTCTTTTTAGAGCAGGGAATTTCTCTTCTCTATGGAAGAAGAGTAGCCCCTTTTTTAGTGCATGGAAGTAACTGAGCACTAGTACCAAAGAGAGACTTTATGAAAGTATTTCCTTCTATATTTATACTGTACTAGAATACTAACACATTTTGCTCAATTTGTGAATTTCTCACAAATAACACTGACAGAGTAGAGGTAATGGTCACGTAGTCTTGGTTTCTAGTATATTGTCTCCTGGTGTAAGTATCTGTATAATTCTTTTCTTAGAGTAATAGGAACGATATTATTGATTATAATTAAAGTAAGTAATTTGCCTAATTATAAACTGCAGAAGCATTTCAACATGGGAAAATACATTGAAAGTAGTAATTTTATAAAGGATTTTCTGCCTGCCTTTTAATACTTCCTGTCTGGGTACACATTGCTAAAAGCAGAATCTGATCTTTGCTTGAACTTGTGCCTATTTAAATAGAACCCTGGTCAAATATAACCAGCAATGTAAAAACTAAAAAATTCTATGCCAAGGAAAATAAGAAACTTGTAAGCAAATGTAGGCCCTAATTTAAGGATTCCTAGTTCCTAGGAACCAGTATAAAAATTTCTTAGCTGTAGAGAATTTTAGGACATTTAAGAGCCTAAATTGTTAAATTCCAAGCAGAACAAAGTCCTTTATCCTACACCAGGCTGTGTAATCTTATGGAGATATGACTTTCAAATAAAATACAAGGTATTTTGGCTCTTTTTTACATAGTATTTAATTTCTTCCTTTTTAACTGTGATAATTTGCTTTTGAATTAATGTTGGACAGGAAGATCCTATTGTATGTTTTATACTGATAACATATCTCAATTAGAACCACTCACCTATCAAGTGTTCAGTTGTCTCATTAGACCATCTTTTTGGACAGTGTAGATCCAGAAGTTAAGTGACCTTTGAAGGAATAATTTTATCTATTTTACTGTTTTGTATGTTCACTATTAACACATTAAGTTTTGTACATATATATTTTTTAATTGAACAGCCATATCTTTGGACATATAAAGATTTTTATTTGTTTGTTTGTTTGTTTATGAGACGGAATTTTGCTCTTTGTTGCCCAGGCTGGAGTGCAGTAGCACAATCTCGGCTCACTGCAACCTCCCCATCCTAGGTTCAAGCGATTCTCCTGTCTCAGCCTCCCGAATAGCTGGAATTACAGGTGCCCCCGACCGCGCCGGGCTAATTTTTGTATTTTTAGTAGATACGAGGTTTCAGCATGTTGGCCAGGCTGGTCTCGAACTCCTGACCTCAGGTGATTCACCCGCCTTGGCCTCCCAGAGTGCTGGGATTACAAGCATGAGCCACTGTGCCCGGCTAAGATTTTTAATGCGCAAAGGACTTCTTGTGAAAACTCAGGTATTTCAAAAACCTATAAAAAAGAAAAATCTTGACTCTTTACTTTTTGGATCTATCATACCAGACCCTTTGAATGACTAACCATACTTTTTTATAACACAAATGGGATCTTGTTATATATAATAGCTCATGAGATATATATTTTTCAGAATCTTAGTATTTTAAAATTTATTTCCTATGAATGTCTATAGAGTTACGACATCCTTTTTAATAGCTGCATACTCCTCTGTTACATACATGAACCTTAATTTAATCAGCCCCCTTTTAATCATTTGTTTCCAATTTTCTAATTATAAACAGTATGTATAGAAAATGCTTTTATGGTGGTGGTGTATGTATATAAATATTTTCATATACATTCATAGATGTTGACTTTTAACTTATGATTGCTTTTGTCAGATTGTCCTTCAGAAGGGTTGTACCAATGTACATCTCGCCAGGAGTATATGAGAGTTCCTCTTTTCCCATATCCTTTACAAATGCTTTTAATGAAAAAGGCAAAAAATGTTGATAAATCTAACAGACAAGTATATATCTAGTTTGTTTTGCTGGCCATCTCTGTTGCCCTCTTTGCAAATTATCTGGGTAGGTATATAATTTGCTCCTCTCCTTGTTACCCTCTTTTTAAGTTTGTCTCTTTCTGACTAATTTTAGGAATTATTTACATATTGTGGATACTAATTCTTTGTTATATATGTAACAAACAATAGTTTTTTTCAGTTTGTCATTTTCTTCTGCCTGTGTTTATGGTATCACTTGTTGTGTATTAATGGATGCTTTAAAATTTATATCTTATAAATGTTCTGGCTTAGGCTAAGAAATGCCTTTCTCACCTGTAAAATCTCGTCTCTTTAAAGCTCTTCTAGTATTTTTGTGGTTTTATTTTTGTTATTTTAGCCTTTGATTAATCTATAATTTATTCTGATGAGATTGAAATATGAATTCATCTTTTTCCTGCTAAGTAGGCAACTACCTCAACATTTTTCATTAATTTACCTTGTTGTTGATTTGAAATTTCTTTGAAGGAGAATTTTAAATGCAAAGTAAAGACCTACTAGATTTACTTGGGAATTTATTAATGGAGTCAGTAGTCAAATGGGAAAGAATTTGGATTCAAAATTCAAAATTGCATGCCTTTCACCTTCAGAGACGAGTTTAAAATTATATTGCTTATGTTGAAAATCAAACATAGTTTATCGATAGTGTTCAGTCAATTTCTATTTAACCTGGAATCTAAACTCCTAGAAGTGTTAAGTAACTAAATTTTTTAATACTGTCTGTACTATTTATTCATTTATTTATTCATTAAATATGAGGCACTATTTAAGGGACTGATAATAGAGCAGTTATACAGATAATAAGGTCCCTGCCCTCATGTTTTGGTTGTATTAGAGGAGAAATAAAAATAAGAAGTAATACATAAATGAACAAGATAATTATAGATTCTGTAAAAGTTCTGAGTGAAGTAACAAAATGGTGTGATGGGGGAAGGGTAAAGGTGAGGCTTTCCTATATTTGAAAGATGGGGAGTAGCAAGTCATGTCCATGCCCACAAAGCAAAGATAGTAGTAATCCAAATGTGGAGATTTGGGAGTGGGAGTGGCAGAGGGAAGCATGCATGGCATGTTTGTTTTTCTGTATGTTTTGCATGTCTATTTCATTTGAAAATCTCTCATTGACATTTGTGAGCAGATTTTTTTGAGTTTTTTTCCTTTTATTATTTTTTATTTTTTAATGTAGATTAATTTTTTAAAAAACTTTTAGGTTTGGGGACACATGTGAAGGTTTATTAGATAAACTCGTGTTATAGGGATTAGTTGTATAGATTATTTCATCACTCAGGTATTAAACCCAGTACCCAATAGTTATCTTTTCTGCTCCTCTCCCTCCCCCACCCTCCCTTCTCAAGTAGACCCCTGTGTCTGTTGTTTCCTTCTTTGTGTTCGTAAGTTCTTATCATTTGGCTCCAACTTATAAGTGAGAACATGCGGTATTTGGTTTTCTCTTACTGCATTAGTTTGCTAAGGATAATGGCCCCCAGCTCCATCCATGTTTTTGCAAGACATGATCTTGTTGTTTTTTATGGTTGCATGGTATTCCCTGTGTACATGTACCACATTTACTTTATTTCTTTATCCAGTCCATCATTGATGAGCATTTAGGTTGATTCCATGTCTTTGCTATTGCGAATGGTGCTGCAGTGAACATTCATGTGCATCTGTCTGTATGGTAGCCTGATTTATATTCCTCTGGGTATATACACAGTAACGGGATTGCTGGGTCGAATGGTAGTTTTGCTCTTTGAGGAATCACCATACTGCTTTCTACAATGGTTAGACTAACTTAGACTCCCCACAACAGTGTATAAGTGTTCCCTTTTCTCCACAACTTCACCAGCATCTGTTGTTATTTTTTTACTTTTTCATAATAGCCATTCTGACTGGTGTGAGATGGTATCTTATTGTGGTTTTGAATTGCATTTCTCTCATGATCAGTGATGTTGAGCTTTTTTTCATATGCTCGTTGGCTGCATGTGTATCTTCTTTTGAGAAATGTCTGTTCATGTACTTTGTGGACAGATTCTTTAATCCCAGGTCCTTGTCTGGCTACAATATAATTCTGTGTTCACAGCATTGATCATACTACATTATTATCATTATTTGCTTGTCTGATTTCCCCTCTAGACCATGAGTTCTCTGAAGTTAAGGACTTCATTTTTTATCTCCATATTCTCAGTATCTATCACACTGTGGATACTCAATAAACGTTACAATGAGGAATTATAGACATACTTCAGATTAATATATTATCATGTGCTTTGCATTCTGTTCTTTCCCACCATCTCCTCAGGAATCTTACATTCTTGTTCTAGTATATGCAGACTCTGTCTCAACTAAATTTTTTTCACAAGGATGTAATCAAGATCAAACCTTTCTTATTTTAAAAGACTTCCAAAATTCCCATATTCTGTCTCCAATTACTACATTATATTTTTCCCCTTCACAGCTACTTTTAAGAATTTCATTTTATTTTATTACCTCCTTTTTACTCCTGAACCTACTTTTATCTGTTTGCAGCCTGAGATTTTCAGTGACTTTCATTTTGCTAAACCCTGTTGAATTTTTTCAGTACTTGCCTAACTCTTGAGTAGCATTTAATATTTAATTATTTCATTTTTCTTATATTTTCTTGCTTTGGTTTCCATGTCATTGTACTCTCATAGTTTTCTTTCTTCTGTATGAGTGCCTTTCCGGTCTTCTTTGCAGACTTGTCTGTCTCTGTCTGAACATAGAATCTTGGAATTCCTTAAGATGCCATTCTTAGAACAACACAGATGAGTAATTGATATACTTTTAATCCGTTCATAGCTGGTATCCTTGAGAATAACTCTCATCTTGGGAAAAATTATATATAGATGCAAGACAGAAAAGATTAAGTAAAAACTTTATAGTCCTGAATTTGAATTGGAAATATCAGTATGAAGTCAGGATACTTTTTTTTGGTAAAAACAATTCCCCCCCAGCTCTTTATAACTGAAATCATCTAGAAACAGTGACCAGTCCGCAATGAATGCTCACATTATGGTTTGAAAAAAAAAATGTTTCTTAAGAAAACTACAGCTTCTTGGTAAAATCACTGACTCCAGGTCTGGGGAAAAAAAAGTAAGAAGAGTCTGGAACATCTTGTCATAACAGATAATTGTCACAGACTACTACAATTGAATCAAAAACCAGCTTGCATTATTTTTTTCATTTGCCAAAGATGGGACAATTTAATCATCTATAAGGATAATAACTATAATATACTGAGATTCATCAAATATGTTTCATCCGTGAGTTTATAAATGATGCTAAAAAATAAGATGTAATTGAACCTTTTTGGAGGATTGTAGTACACCAATGTATAATTTTGCAAACTGGCAGATAATGGAAAAGAATCAAGCATTTATTCCTGCCTCTCATATAATGGTTCACTGGCAAAGCAAATAGTAGATGAGGGAAAGCACTCTTCATAAGTGTGCTCCAGATGTAAAATTAAAAAGAAATGATAGAATATTACCGTTTGGCAACCTGAATGAATTAATGGATTTAGGCGGGCTAGGCACTGTGGCTTGTGCCTGTAATCTCAGCATTTTGGGAGGCCAAGATGGGAGAATCACTTGAGCCCAGGAGTTTAAGACCAGCCTGATCAACATAGTGAGACCCCATCTCTACAAAAAGTAGAAAAATTAGCCCAGTGTGATGACACGTGCCTGTAGTCCCAGCTACTTAGGAGGCTGAGGCGGAAGGATCACTTTAGGCCAGGAGTTCAAGGCTGCAGTGAGGTATGATCACACCACTGCACTTCAGAAGGCCTGAGCGACAGAGTGAGACCTTGTCTCTTAAAAAAAATAATAAATTTTAGCCGGGCGCGGTGGCTCAAGCCTGTAATCCCAGCACTTTGGGAGGCCGAGACGGGCGGATCATGAGGTCAGGAGATCGAGACCATCCTGGCTAACACGGTGAAACCCCGTCTCTACTAAAAAATACAAAAAGCTAGCCGGACGAGGTGGCTGGCGCCTGTAGTCCCAGCTACTCGGGAGGCTGAGGCAGGAGAATGCTGTAAACCCGGGAGGCGGAGCTTGCAGTGAGCTGAGATCCGGCCACTGCACTCCAGCCCGGGCGACAGAGCGAGACTCCGTCTCAAAAAAAAATAATAATAATAATAATAAATTTTAAAAATAAAAAAATGGATTTAGGCATTGATCATCATTGTCTACTAATTTCACAAAAGGAAGCAACCAAGTATTTCCTGAAAAAATAACATAGTATCCTTTACAAAGTGATCTTCCTGAAAAAAATTCTAACCTCAATGTGACTAAGGCTCTGGATTCAACTCTCAATTTACAAAAACCACAGTAGAATATCTCAAATGACACTACAGGGGTGCGATCAGTAAAATCTAGGCTCTGGAAAATCTACACAGAAACAATTCACTTTCTTCAACAAATAAATCACAAGGCTAGAAAAGATGGGGGATCTTATACATGAAAAGACATCCCCATACTAGGTACCTATTTTTTCCTCCTATAGGGCTTTTGCGTGCCTGTCGTGTAACACTGTGTTGTTTTGAAGCGGTCTGTGTATAGGCATTTTTATCCCGTTATACTATGTTCCTCAAGACCAGGGAGTGATTTCTTAATCCTACTATTTATTTTCCTAGTGCCCACCACAATGCCTGACATTTATTGAAGCAATCAGTAAATGTTTTCTTTATACATTTTACTTGATGATTTCAGTGGTTGGTCAGTCACAGTCAACTTTGATCTTAAGTTCTTTAGATTAGCAAGCTAACCAGTCATAACAGTTTCATATTTGCCTTTTATACTTTTTGACTCTTTTGAGCACAACTGATTCTTCTCCATTTTTTTAGTACTTCTAGATGGTGTGCTTATTGTCAAAGACATTCCCATCCTCTAGCATGGAAATTACTTTATTGCTTTTTCTAATTGTAAAGATCATGTATTTTCACTGTAAAATTTTAAATAAAGTATAAAAATGAAAACCATTACTATTAAGTAAAACACACTCAAGCCATCATTATTATTTTTTAGAAATAAGATTTTATCCATTCTCTCTCTCTGCCTTCCCCCACACCCCCATACAGAGTTTTCCACAAATAGGGTAATGCCACTACACATCCTGCTCTGGAACCTGCTTCTCCCTGACCCTGTGTCCCATTCAATATGCCTAGGTATCTCTTTCTACATCAGTAAATATGGCTGTACATTGTCAGTTTGAGGATACATGATATTCCTTCTTATTAATATATGTTAACCAACTCAGTGCTGATGAATATTGTGTTTCTTTGTAATTTTGTGTAATCATTCTCTTATGGAACATGATCATTTGTACATGTGTGCAGTTTTCTTCTCAGGTTAGAGGTGTGTGTGTTGTGTTCATTTAAAATTTCTATATTGCCCTACCACTCTTCAGGATATTTAGACCTGTTTTCATTGCCCCAGCAGTTGATTAGCAAGGTTGTATTATACTCAACGTCTTGTTCATTGGCTATAAGCACTAGTCTTCAGGTAAAGTAACTCTTAATTTTTTTTTTTTTTTTAAGCTCTTTGGTGTCTTTTCTTGAATTATTTCTCTTCTGTGTGTTGGCAGTGAGGACTATTAAAGTTTGTCTATGATAAAGATCATAAGCTGGACAAGAATTCAAACAAATACAAATTAGGATGTTATTGTCTTGTAGTAACTACCTAACTCTATTATACCCATCATATTGTAATGCATTTTTGAAAAATAATGTGGAATATTATACCTCTTAAATTCTTAATCACATTTATACAAAAGCCACATTTATAAATGTCATCGTATTTATATGTGCTTGGGGGAACTAAGATAATATTATAACTATTTTTTAACTTAATAATGTTTCAGTCCATATTCATTTATTCCATAAGCCTCTTGTAGAGTGAAGATAATGAGTTTTGAGGTCTGACTGACCTGTACTCTGATTTCAGCTTTGTCATTTACTTGGTTGTATATGAAGATCAATTAATTTTTCTGAATCTCAGTTTATCTGCAAAATTGGGACGTGTTTGCTGTGTATTTGAATGATTGCTCTCAAAAGAAAATAAAACATCACATGTTAAATAGTTAGCATAATGGCTAGCCAATATCTGTAATTCAGCATTTGCTCACTTATTTTGTGGTATTTTGTGAGTGATACATAGTGTTTTTTAGATTTGTGTTTACTATCTTGCTGTTGCTTTCACAGGAATCTTCTCTACATATACCCTCAGAGTCTTAATTTTGCCAATCGTCAAGGTTCTGCTAGAAATATAACGGTGAAAGTCCAGTTTATGTATGGAGAGGATCCAAGCAATGCCATGCCGGTAAGAAATGTTCGTTTACTTTTCTAATTTTTTGTATACAGTTCAAATAGACTTTTTTCTTTCTTTTTGGTTGGCAGCTCCAACCTGGAAATTAATGTGATCTTTCAAACCAAATTTCTAACTGCATTACTTTCTGTATAGAGATAGTAATGATATTACTTAAAGACTAACTTGTTTTTGAAGACTTGGTATATGTTAGGCACTCCTAGAAATACAAAGATGAATAAGACTTGTAATACAGAGGATATAAAATGAATACATATAAATCTAAAATAGTAGTTTTCAAAAGAGAGTTAGATCAATATCACCTAGAGAACTGTATCAAAGTAGAGATACCTTTTCTGTACTTTTGGCGTCTATGATTCTTATTCTCCTCAACTCCCTTTAGAATGTAAGGCCAACTAGGGGAGGTGGGAAGTGATGTGTGGTATATGAGGCTGCGTTATAGTTTGAAAATGCTCCGCAGGTGATTTAGTATGTGTGGCTTTCCCACCTTGGTTGACAGACTCTGGCATTAGTTCTCAATCTTGGCTGCACATTAGATTCACCTGGGGAGCTTTTCAAACATACCAGTGCTCAGGCTGAATCTCATTTAAATTAAATCGTAATCTCTGGGATTGAACCAGATTTCAGTATTTTTAAGTCTCACCAGGGATTACATTTTGCAGACAATGTTGAGGATCAAGCTATGTGCTAATTATTAGAAGACTGATATAGGGATTCAAAGGAATAGGTAGGTGTTCAGAGGTGGGAGAGAATGCTTTACTGAGGTAAGAAGCATCTCGTGGAAGAGGTACTTTTGTGCTGAAATCAAAGGTCATTAAAATGTTAATAGCAGTGTGTTTGGAGAGTGGGGAAAGGAAAGCATTTCAAGTTGGGAAATGCCCATGAACCGTAATGACAGTGGTGAGTTGCCAGTGAACCAGAGCACTGGAAGAAAAATCAGAAATAGTAGATGGAGACCAGACTAGAGATTCTTCAATGTCCAAATTGTCATTCAGGATTTGTGGGACACTAATAAATGCAAGTTTCATGAGAGTGAATTTTTGGCTCAGCCGAAGTTAGTAATATATGGAATAGAAACATGCTATTGCTATAGATGCTCAACCTCTGAGAACCCTAGTGGGATGAAAATGAGCTAAGAATAGGTGCATTGTTAATAGTCTTATTTTATCCTTCCATGTCCATCTTTTAATGAAGTTCTTCTGATTTTCCACATACTAGGAAAGATACGTTTTCTTCTACCCTATTGCCTCGGTTACATCAACATTTGTATATCTCCTTGACATAGTGAGCACAAATTATTCATCTTTGTATTCTCCTATGGCATTTTTTTCAGTTTATTGCATATACTACATACTGAATAAATATTTGTTGAATAATTGTAGAACTTATTTTTGAGGTTTGGAATTCACATTTCATGTTTTATACTAGTTTATTTCTGCTGAAGGAATGAATGTACTATGATAGTTGATGAAAAGATACTAGATTGTGAAAATAGATGCTTGGTCAGCCTATGTGTGAGTTGCCATATAAATTTGAGCATGTGACAGATGTAGTATATGTAGAATAATCTACTTTTATTGTTTACCTAACAGACTCTTTCTTGTCTTATCATATATGTGGCCTCCTCTACAGAGCCCCAGCTGCACCCATCCTATCCTGGCAGTTAGACCACTCCCTCTTTGGTGCTACCATAGCATCTTCTCACTTCTTTCATGGAACTTTATCACTTTATAATTCTATATTTATTTCTTAATCTCGCCCATTAGATTGTGAGCTCCTTGAGAGCAGGGATGATGTCTTACTCCTATCTATATCTTGACTCCTATCACATTTTTGGATAAATAATTAATGCTCAGTCTATATTACTGAATGATTAAAAATACATGTCAGATGGTCAAAAAAGGAACACTGTCTGCTTTATGTCATTCATATTATGAAAGTAAACAAGTTTTGTGAAAAGTGATAGCATCTCAGAGGGAAATAAAGGTATTGCATTTCTTTTACTTGTGTGTTATTAGTCATATGAAAATACAATGTTTTTATGTGTGAAGTGGCTGATTTGAAAGAGTATATAAACAGAGACATACTGTGTTTGCTTTTTTTTTTTTAAAAAAAAGGACTGTTTAAATGGGTCCTAAGATAAATTTTTGATAATGTAATACTGACATAATAAAATCGTGAACTTCATAATTCTGGCACAGGAACAATTTATGAAAACATACTAAGGTATTTGTAAATTGAGGAAATTATATATATGTTAGGAAAGTCATAATTATTACACTTGTATATACCCTTAAAATAACAGAGCCTGCTTGAAATGTTTTAAAAAGAAACAGAAATACCTGCTAATATGCCTTTCTAATTAAGGATGATGCCAATTAATCTCTTTATATAAATAATAAACTTCGAGTTGTTTTACCAGTTGTGTTGATGGAAGTGTGCTGACAGGTTCACACATCTATTCAAGCATGTGTAAAGATGGCTATACAGACTTTAAAAGTTTAATCTCTGGCTAGATAACACTGCAAGTGTGTCTCACCTAGGAATTATTGCTATAACCTTGAGGTTGAGCCATTTATCTAATCAGCTGCTCTAACCACAGTATTCCTGTTATTACTCCAGAATTCAAGAGACAGATATACAAGACTGAATTACTTTACCTATAAACTTATTCCAAAAGTAATATTGTATTCTTTTTAACATAGTGGATTAAAAAATATATGTATGCAAAAATATAAGAATGGAGCTCCTCCTCTATTGTAGAGTAGCTTGAAGGAAATATTAGAAGCAAAGGATCATAGCTTGACCTAAAATAGGATTTCTGATATCATATATAATTTATATTTGACTTTCAGAATGACTCTGCTGTTTTAGTGTTGAAGCCAACAATTTGTATAGTAGGTTTATGCCACTATTTATATTTCTTATATAAGTTCCAAATAATATACTACATCTGATTAAAAGTGAATTCTTCACCTTCTTTAAGAAAAAGGAAAGAAATGTATCTAATTTCCAGTAGATATAAATAAAATTGATAGAAACTTTCAAAATGTTTGAATGTCAGATGGGTCTGTTGAAAAGAAACTTATAGTTAAGCAATTGAACTTTTTGATGAACGTCAGTAGGCACATTGTTCTTCATTGGGCTGATTTTGCCCATTTTTCTCAAATAGTTATTAAATCAGACAAATTCTTACATAGGTATGAAACATCCAGCATTTACTACAACAAAGTTTCAACATGCTGTTATTTGTTTCAGGTAATCTTTGGTAAATCTAGCTGTTCAGAATTTTCAAAGGAAGCCTATACAGCCGTAGTATATCATAACAGGTACTGAATTCAAATATTTCTTTCAAAGTTACTCACTTCTCAGTGGCATTGTTAGCACTCACATTAGTGTGTTTACCAAATGCTTTGCTGCACTAAATGTGCCAAATTCAAGGCTGACATCAGAGTTATAATTTTCAACCTGTGGATGCACAGCCATTCTCTATTGACATCTCAAATATGACTTTGTACACCAACATCTTTTCTATCGAATTCTCTGATCCTTTCATTTTTATTATATTGTTACTGATTATCATTGTGGCCTCTGGTCCTTTGGTCTTTCCCAGTTATTTCCACCTGACAGTTTGTAGTAACTTAACCCTTTACTAAACTTGAACACATTAGTCAGTTAAATTGGTGATGCTACCAGTATCCATTAATTCTTTGATTTAGCGACTTGCCATTTTTCTTCCTTGAGAAATTGCTAACTTTGGATAACCTTTAATTTCTGCTTTCTTTTTGGGGGGATTATTGAATACTGTTGGAGAAAAATCACAAAATTGTATTAATCAGGACTATCACAAATTGATGTTGTATCATATGATAGGGCTATAGTAATTCATTTTATCTTTTTTTTGGCCTCAGCTCTTTTGTAGTCTTATTGTCATTGTTTTTTTGTTTTTTGTTTTTAAAACTTTGCCCTCATTTAGCAATAGCTACAGCAGTTTCTTCTAGCTCCTACTTCTTTTCTGTGTGCTTTACTCTCAGCATTCCTGTTTATTAAGACCATCCAACTTGAGATGTTCCATCAGCTTTTCTACTCTTCATCTCAAATTCTCTATACTGATTTGCCTTTCCTTCTGCTTCATGGGAAATGATGGCCTACTCCCTGGTAAATGTGAATCTTTTCACCCCTGCTTTCAAATGATCCTTTTGACCTCTTTCAGAATATAAGTCAATCATTTATTCTGTTTCTTGCAGCATTAGTCTCCTGCTTCATTGGCTCTGTCTCTTATTCTCAAAAAGAAGCTTCTGTTTCCATACTTACAAACACAACAATCCTTTCTCAGTGCTGTTGTATAGTATGTGTTTTCCTCACCCTTCTTAAAACTTTCCTCTTATCTTTATGTTATGGCCTTGTCTTGGACTTCCTTCTACCTCTTTGAACACTTCTTTTTTTTTCTGTAGTATTCTTTTTCCCGTAAGTGTAAGGCATTCCACACAAAACACTAAAGTTTTGCCCTTAACTCTCGTTCTTAATATATTGTTTTCTTAAATAATCGTACATGTATCTCTCATAGTTACATTCAGTGAAAATGCTACCGCCTTAATGTTTATGTGGATTGTTTCCAATTCTGTTTTTAGTCATACCTTCCTTTTGAAATACAGATACATATTTTTAGTGGCCTATTGGACATGCTCATTTGGATGCCCTGCTGTCTTCTCTGTGTTCATGTATCTATCCCTGACTCTTGTCCTGACCCTATGTCTTTCTTACTCTCCATTTTTACTAATGGTACCACCATTTTTCCAGATACTCTGGCTCAAAATTTAAGACATCTTTGTCTTTCCTCTTTAATATTCAATAATCTGTTAAGTCTTGCTGATTTCCTTTCTGCTTTATTACTAAACATATCCTGTGCTGTCCTGTTTCTGGGCCATTCTTGGTTTTTTTTTCTATTATAATATCAAATCCCTTTATTTATTGAACTCCTACTCATTCTTCAAGGTCCATATCAAATATTATCTCCTAAGTTACAATTTCCTGATCTCTAACTTGAAGTAATCTGTTCAGCTCTGTTCTTGAAGCACATAACCCTATATGCTGTATACCAGGGGTCGGCAAACATTTTCTACAAAGGACTGGATGGTATATATTTTAGGCCTGTGGTTATATGGTCTCTCTTGCAACCATTCATCTATGCCATTATAGTGCAAAAACAGCCATAGACAGTAAGAGATGTTACAAGTAAATGGGTATAGCTGTGTTTCAATAAAGCTTTATTTATGGACATTGAAATTTGAATTTCATATAATTTTCACATATTGTGAAATAGCATTATTCTTTTTTACCCCCATTTAAAAATGTAAAAACCATTCTTAGTTTGCAGGCTATACAAAACCAGGCAGTGAACTATTTTTAGCTCATAGGCCATAGTTTGCCAACCCCTGTTTTATAGCATAGCTATTGATATATGTGTGTCTTATTTATATTCCTACTAAGTTGCATACTTTTTCAGGGTAGTTGTTTTTTAATGTTCATCTTTAACACCACTACAAAAGTAATGCAATGTTTAGCCAAAGGTGGGCAATTAAACCTACTTATTGAATGAATAACTCTCTTAGATATTTAATTTTCAACAAAAGTCTTCACATTATGTGATTTTTAGGACAGAAGTGAACTAAAACACTGAATACCAGGAAATGTATTGATAAAGAAGATAGTAATTTCTAAAAATTATCCCATTTTATTACTAGGTCTTTTTTTTGTTGTTTGCAGCATCAGTGGAATTAAAATGACTATGCCATCTGACATTGTTGGTAAACTCAGCTTTCTCATAATTCAGTGGTGATTGGTGGGATTAGTAATAAGATGCCTAGTGTCTTTTTTTTTTTCACCAAAGTCATCAAGTTCTCAGATGGCTAACATTAGCTATCTTTCTTGTTTATTATCAAAAGCCTTGTTCTACTTAATATTCCTTTGTTCAAGTCTATACCTGTTAATGTTTTTGAGGCTTATTTGAGATGGAAGGATATTTGACCTATTAACATCTAAGGAAGAAAACCTGATTGATGGGACAGACCTCGCTTTAAGGATAGTTGGAGCAATATGGTTTGGTTGCGTTTTTGTTGAATATAATTCTGAGAGACACTCATTGAATATGGAAGGTTGGAATGCTAAGGTTTTATCCCTTTGTGTTATGAATAGCAGCCATGCTTTTCTACAAAAGTGCCCTCTTGGGATTATTCTCAGTGAATATTGAGAAGAAAGTGTCATTGGTGTGATCAAACAAGATATTTGTTGTATTCTTAAGAGTCTGGAAGCGCTTCTAAACTAAGACAAATGCAGTTTGTGGGCGTTTCCTGATTTCACTGGGTTTTTTGTTTATTTTAGCGGTCAATTCTAGTCCATGTTTTGGTAACTTTTTTTATTTCTCCGACGAGATGGTTGATGTAAGACAGTCTATAGAGCAAAACTAGATCTTTTTTTTAAAAATATTTTATTTTATTTATGTTTTGTCTCATTCTGTCACCTAGGCCGGAGTGCAGTGGCAGGATCATAGCTCACTGCTGCCTTGAACTCCTGGACTCAAGTGATCCTCTCATCTCAGCCTCCCAAGTAGCTAGGACTTGTTTTTTTTTTTTTTTTTTTTTTTTGTAGAGATGAGTCTGGCTATGTTATGTAGACTGGTCTCAAACTCCTGACTCCAAGTAATCCTGACACCACAGCCTCCCAAAGTGCTGGGATTACAGGTGTGAGTCACTACACCTGGCCTCCAGTGTGATATTTTGATATTAAGTTGTCTAAAGATGCCTTTTTAACCACTTTGTTTACAAATTAGTTTTTTTACACATTAGTTTTAATATGAAAGCATACTCCTATGTAGGGAAAATGTTTTGTGAATTGTTTATCAGAATTGGCTCATAAATATAGAACTCCCTACCTTAGTGTTTTTTTTTTTTTTTTTTTTTGAGACAGAGTCTCCCTGTGTCGCCCAGGCTGGAGTGCAGTGGTGTGATCTCAGCTCACTGCAAGCTCTGCCTCCCAGGTTCATGCCATTCTCCTGCCTCAGCCTCCTGAGTAGCTGGGACTACAGGTGCCTGCCACCACGCCTGGCTAATTTTTTTTGTATTTTTAGTAGAGATGGGGTTTCACCATGTTTGCTAGGATGGTCTTGATCTCCTGACCTTGTGATCCACCTGCCTCGGCCTCCCAAAGTGCTAGGATTACAGTCGTGAGCCACCGTGCCCTGTCAGTGTCCTCTTTTGTACAGCTTCCAATCTAATGGAGATCTCAAGATCAAGGTGGTGATTATTAATGAACTTTCAAACAGTAGGATTACTCAGCCTATTAAGAAAAATGGGATGAGAAGTTTCAGAAACAGTGGCAGCTCTCTTTTATGGAAGTAGGATTTAGTTATTTAGAGATTGGGGATAAAGAAAAACATTTTGGACTAGAGGAAAAATTAAACATGAATCTTAAAATTTTTAAATTATTCAAATATACAAATATATTATTTATTTTGGACAAGTTACTGACTGTTGTGTTTTTTTGTTTTTTTGTTTTTTGTTTTTTTGTGTGAAGGTCTCCTGATTTTCATGAAGAAATCAAGGTTAAGCTTCCTGCTACTTTAACTGACCATCATCACTTGCTTTTTACTTTTTATCATGTTAGTTGTCAACAAAAACAAAATACTCCTCTTGAAACACCAGTTGGATATACGGTAAGTCTTTTTGGTTGAATATTTAGATCAAAGAGCTAAAACAATGGTGATATTTAAGATACAGTTGATATTTCTTGTCAGTTTTTGTTTTCTTTCTGTTTTTCTTTTTCTTTTTTTTTTTCCCTGAGATGCAGTCTCACTCTGTCACCCAGGCTGGAGTGCAGTGGCATGATCTTGGCTCACTGCAAGCTCCGCCTCCTGGGTTCCCACCATTCTCCTACCTCAGCCTCCTGAGTAGCTGGGACTACAGGCACCCACCACCATGCCCAGCTAATTTTTTTTTGTATTTTTAGTAGAGACGGGGGTTTCACTGTGTTAGCCAGGATGGTCTCCATCTACTGACCTCGTGATCTGCCCGCCTCGGCCTCCCAAAGTGCTGGGATTACAGGCGTGAGCCACCGCACCTGGCCTTCTTTTTCTTTTTTTTGTTTTCTTTTAGACAGAGTCTCTGTCTCCCAGGCTGGATTGCGGTGGCGCAATCTTGGCTCACTGCAACCTCCGTTTCCTGGGTTCAAGCAGTTCTCCTCTCTCAGCCTCCTGAATAGCTGGGATTACAGGTGCCCTCCACCATGTCCAACTAATTTTTGTGTATTTTCAGTAGAGATGGGGTTTCACCATGTTTGCCAGGTTGGTCTCAAACTCTTGGCTTCAAGTGATCCACCTGCCTTGGCCTCCCAAAGTGCTAGGATTATAGGTGTGAACCATGGCGCCTGGCTTGTTTCTTGTTATTTGAATATTCCCTGTCTGATTCCCCATAGTTATGAAGTTGCATTGATTAGGAAAAGCCATTATAACAAGAAAATGGCCATTAATGTAATTAGCTAATGTAATTAATTGATTTATTAACTAGCATGTATAAACACTTGGGTGTTAGTCCTGATTATTAGGTGTATACCCAACAATGAAGCATAAATATAATAGGTTCACTGACTCTTCAGCAGATAATGATTTTAATATAAAATGAGTAAAAGAGAATATTGGAGAAAAATTAAAACCCTTGTGTCTTTTTCAAAATTATGATTTCCAGCCTGGGCAGCATGACAAAACCCCATCTCTACCAAAAATAAAACAATTAGCTAGGTGTGGTGGCGTGCACCTGTGATCCCAGCTGCTAGGGAGGCTGAGATGGGAGGATTGCTTGAGCCTGGGAGGCAGAGGTTGCAGTGAGCCAAGATCATGCCACTGCACTCCGGCCTGGGTAACAGAGTGAGACCTTGTCTCAAAAATAAAAATAAAAATAAAAAATAAATTACTACGATTGAATTGCAAAGATAAACCTAAGATGAAGGACATCATTGTATGGTGTAACACAATTCTGTCAGAAAAATTACGCTTTCAGCCAAAAGAGAAAAGCTAACATTTGATTCATTATTTTTGTCTCTGGCAATTTGTGACATGAGTTTTGCTCTAACTGTAAGACAATAAATTTATGATCATACTTTTTTTTTCTAGGATTCCTATCTAATCAATTATTTCTTTCACTATTTACATTGAAATGATTATCTCAGTTTTAAAATATATTTACTTTATGGCTTTTTTCTAAGACTGACTTTTTGCCTCAGATTTTAATATTGCATGGTTAGTAATAATAATGTTTTGAGGATCTCCTGCTTAATAAAATTTCATTAGGGAAACTTCTCTTTAGAGGAATTATGAAGGCCTATTATTATTATTACTTATATAATTAAATCCCTTAATGTTTGATGATATGAGACAAATTTGGCTTGTACCAAGTTCTTAAAACGTGCTTTCTAAGTAAGTATTTTTATAGCAAATGTATTTAAAATAAAATTGTTTTATTTTCTTTAAAAGTGGATACCAATGCTTCAGAATGGACGGTTGAAGACTGGCCAGTTTTGCTTACCAGTCTCACTGGAGAAACCACCACAGGCTTATTCTGTACTGTCTCCTGAGGTCAGTATCTCCCATGTTGACTTTCTCCAGATTGAATAAAATGGGTTTTTTACTATAAATATGTTTTTACCAAGCACACTCTTGCCATTTCTTCTACTTAAAGTTTATAGATCATGAAGGAAAAGTATTTTCCCCCATGATTAAAATTCTTTTACATAAAACTTAGAAGCTTTTATCCTGTTTTTAAATTTAAATTTAAATATCCTCATTTTAAAAGCAAAATAATACATGGAATGAAAACTCAAAAGATCATTTTGGAGAATTTTCATACTGTAACATGAGAAGCTTCTTTAAATAAATGAATATTTCTTTTTTTTTTTTAGTAGACTGTTAACATTTCACTAAAAGACTGGAGGAAGAAAAACATTTAAATTAATTTTTTAGAATCTTTTTGTAATTGATGATTGTGTGAATGAAAACACAGTTGCTGTGAACCTGTAATACAAGAAATATTGGCAACTTTGATGATTACATATGTGATTTGAAAGACTCGTAACACAAACATTGGAAAAATCTCAATCAAGAATCATAGCCACTGTTCATAAACCAAAGTTACTCTTGAGAGAAACACAGTGGTTGTCAGTGTCTCTTAATGATTTTGAATATAACTGCTGTAAATGTTACTCTAAAATATGCCTTGTGAATATGTCCTGGTGACATTTGTTTTCAGAATACAATTCAAAATGTATTCACAAATAAATTTGTATGTATTTTTATTTTTTAAAAACGATTCAAGACTTTTGCTCTGATCTTATTTCTCACTGTTCTCTGTCACTCACTTTGCCCTAGCCACATAGCACAGAGCCTCTGCTGTTCCTCACACATGAAAAGTGCGTTTCCATTTCAGGCCCTTTGCTCTCCCCTCTGCTGGCAGTGCTCTGTTGCAAAGCCTGTTTCTTCATTTTACTCAGACTTCCACTCAAATATCACCTCACCAAGGAAGTTGTCTATGATTATTCTAAATAGCAGCCTCTCCCACTTTATCTGTTTATTTTTCCTCGTATCATTTATCATTGACTTTATATTTAAAATGTTTTTTGTTTATTTATTCTCTGTAGAGTATAAACACCATGAGGGTAGGAACTTTGTCTGTCTTGCTCATTGGTGTCTACAAGTATTTAGAACAGTATTTGGCATGTCATAGACACTCAATATATGTTTATTAGATTAATGAATAAAGACAATAGAGTAAGAAATATGACTCTCCCTCCGCCCAGTCTTTCATTCATTTTTCCAGGGACACATCTTTTCAGGATGACTTTTTCGTGTGACTTTGTTACACAGAAAGGTGGCCTTTTGTCAAAGAGTATTGTATTTCAAAGGAGATGTTTTAAAAGAAAATATATTTTTGTTGAAGTTAAGGATTTGTTTTTACTTAATTGCAGTGCAAGTTCAGCTTTCTAAAGGAAGACTCATGATTTTCTTCTAGCTACCATACTATATATGCTCACAGATCAAGAATATGGTGATAATTTGGATTTGACTATAGACATAAAATATAGACTGCTTGACATGTGAAATAAGCCACCTGATTAAGAGCCAAAACTTTTTTAAACAGTTGACCCTTAAACAACATGGCGGTAAGGGGTAACATCCCTCCTCCCTAGCATGCACTTGAAAATCCACAGATAACTTTTGACTCCCTAAAAACTTAAGTACTAATATAATAGTTTACTGTTGACTGAAAGCCTTACCAGTAACATAAACAGTTAATTAGCATGTATTTTGTATGTTAAATGTATTATATACCGTATTCTTAAAATAAAGTGATATAGAGAAAAGAAAATGTTCTTAAGAAAATTGTAAGGCACAGAAAATATATTTACTATCCCTCAGTAGAAGTGGATCATCATAAAGGTCTTCATCCTCATTGTCTTCATGTTGGGTCGGCTGAGGAGGAGGAGGAAGAGTAGGGATTGGTCTTGCTATCTTAGAGGTGGCAGAGGTAGAAGAGGTGGAAGAGGTGGAAGGGGAAGCAGGCACATTTGGTGTAACTTTACAGAAATACATCATAATTTCTGTCTGACATTTTTGCTTTTTCATTCCTCTAAAAATGTTTCCAGAGCAGGATGCAGTGGCACACCTGTAATCCCAGCTTCTTGAGAGGATCACTTGAGTTCAGGAGTTTGAGGCTGCACTTTGCTGTGGTTGTGCCTTTGAATAGCTAGTGCCCTTCAGCCTGGGCAACATAGCAAGACCCCATCTCTTTTGAGAAAGTGTTTCTGGCCAGGCATAGTGGCTCATGCCTGTAATCCCAGCACTTTGGGAGGCTGAGGTGGGCAGATCACCTGAGGTCAGGAGTTCAAGAACAGTCTTGCTAACATGGCGAAACCCCTTCTCTACTAAAAACATAAAAAATTAACCAGGTGTGGTGGCAGGCACCTGTAATCTCAGCTACTCGTGAGGCTAAGGCACAAGAATCGCTTGAACCCAGGAGACGGAGGTTGACAGTGAATCGAGATTGTGCCATTGCACTCCAGCCTGGGCGACAGAGTAAGACTGTCTCAATATAAAAAAAAGGAAAAAAATATTTCTATGTGATGCCAATGTTTATTCCATCGTTTGTTTTAGTTTCAGTGCCCTTAGCACAGGTGGGTCCATGTTTTAAAAGAAGTCGAAAGCAGTCTTGAATAACCCTTCTGCCATGTTGTATAGTGTCAATTTGTTTTCTGACACTGTTTCTTCTATGTTTTCTGCCTCAATGTCTGGCACTGGTTTAGAAGCACTCATCTCCATCAAGTCATTTTCTATTAATTCCTCCAGTCTGGTGTCTATGAGCTCATAAATTTCTCCTTGGAAATCTTTACCCCTCTTTTTTTTTTTCCTTTTTGCCATATCCACAATTTATTTCATGATTTTCTTAATTGGCTCTGTCATGAAGTCTGTGAAGTCATGACAACCTCTGGACAGTTTTCTACAGCAAGAATTTATTGTTTTGGGCTTGATGGCTTTTGTTACAACAGTGATAGCATTTTCAGTGGTATAATCCTTTCAGACTTTAATGATGTTCTATTTATTGGGGTTCTCTTCATAGCATTCACACTCCTTTCCATAGAGTGCCATGTGTGATGAATCTTAAAGATCCTTATGACTCCCAATCTAGAGGTTGAATTAGAAACATGGCATTTGGGGGCAGGTAGAAGACTCTGATGCCTTCTGTGTTGAACTCATGGGGTTCTGGGCGGCCAATGGCATTTTCTAATATCAAAGTAACTTTAAAATGCAGTTCCTTACAGCCAAGGTACTTCCTGACTCCTCCCCTTTTCCGTACTCTTCTTCCTTGTAACCGTATAAAATTAGGATTTTAAAAAATTATGGTAAAAATGCTTGGTGTGGTGACTTATACCTATAATCCCAGTGCCTTGGAAGGCTGAGGAGGGAGGATGCCTTGAAGCCAGGAGTTTGAGTTTACTGTGAGCTGTGATTGCACCACTGCACTCCAGCCTGGGTGACTGAACCAGAACCTGTCTCTTCAAAATAAATAAAAATGTTATGGTAAAAATATATATAACATAAAGTTTATCATTTTAATTTTAAGTGTATATTTCTGTAACCTTAAGTATATTCAGTGTCCTGTAAACAAGCCTTTTAAAACTACTTTTAAAATGAAATATTTGTATGCCAAAATACAACATTATTTACTTTATTTTATGAATTTAACAAAAAGCTTATCGTGATATATAATCCTCTGGGACTTGGTTTTTTTCATTCAACATTGTATTACTAAGATTTTGTGTTTCTGGTATATATAGTTCCTATTTCATTCACTTTCTCTGCTTTATAATATTTTTCAGTTCTTGCCTCTTTGAAACCCATTCTCACAAAATAAAGCAATTTTAAAATTAAAATTAGGTGGTTTCATTCTATTGCTTATGATCAAATAAAACATTTCTCTGGCTTTTTCTTTCACATAGACATAATCCAAGTATTTTTTCCCATGACCTACAAATCTCTGAATGATTTGGTCTTTTCCACTTCTCCAACATCATCTTCTACAATCATTACTACATCCCTTTCTCTCTGCACTGACAGCTTCTTCCAAGCTTTTTTCTGCCTCCAGCCCTTTGAATTTTCTCTTTCCTTTTCTTGATCTTGACATAGCTGAGTCCTTTTCTTTATTAAAATTGTAGACACAGCAGCATCTCATCAAAGAAGTCTTTCTTCACGGCATGAATTTGCAACCTTTCCCTCCTCCGTGCTGCTGATACACTCTGTTTCTTTTTAATTCTATTTTATTTACTTAACAACATAGCCACAATCCAAGTCTGTATGTAGGTAATTGTGTAGGAGCAAGTTAAATCTTTATATACCAAATTGAGCAAAGTTAACTCTCAGAAGAGGTGTGGGATTATGAAAGGATTTTTGTTATTTTTTTAAAAATCTATATGCTTTTGAACAGCAATATAACATAATCTTCTAGGGCTTTAATCCTGGCTGCAACACTTAATTGTGTGATCCTGGGCAAGTTTCTTAATCTCTCTGCTATGGAACAAATTGTTTTCCCCCCAAAAAATCATATATTGAAGCCTAACCCTCAATGTGATGACATTTGGAGATGGGGTCTTTGGGAAGGAATTGGGTTTAGACAAGGTTACAATGGTGGGGCCTTCATAATGGGATTAGTGCCCTTGTAAGAAGAGACCAGAGAGCTTGACGTCCCCTCTCCCCCAGTGTGGGTATACAAGCAAGAAGGTGGCCATCTGCAACCCAGGGTGGGAACCCTCACCAGAAACTGACTGTGCTGGCACCTTGATCTTGGATTTCTAGTTTCCAGAGAACAGTGGGAAAATAAATTTCTGTTGTTTAAGCCACACAGTCTATGATATTTTGTTATGCAACCTGAACTGATGAATGCAGACTTTGGTACCAGGAAGTGGGGTGCTACTGTAATGTATTAGTACATTTTCACACTGCTGATAAAGACATACCCAAGACTGGGAAGAAAAAAAAGTTTAATTGGACTTATGGTTTCACTGACTGGGGAAGCCTCAGAATCATGATGGGAGGTAAAAGGCACTTCTTACATGGTGGTGGCAAGAGAAAATGAGAAGGATGCAGAAGCGGAAACGCCTGATAAAACCATCAGATCTCCTGAGGCTTATTCACTATCACAAGAATAGTA
The DNA here is from genome assembly GCF_000951035.1 of Colobus angolensis palliatus. NCBI lineage: Eukaryota > Metazoa > Chordata > Mammalia > Primates > Cercopithecidae > Colobus > Colobus angolensis. The sequence continues at coordinate 3,059,182 of NW_012111142.1, forward strand.
TGGGGAAAACCACCCCCATGATTCAAATTCTCTTCCACCGGGTCCCTCCCACAACACATGAGAATCCTGGGAGTACAATTCAAGTTGAAATTTGGGTAGGGGCATGGAACCAAACCATCTCATGTAATAAATACCTAAAAATATGGAAGTGACTTTGGAACTGAGTAATGGGTAGAGGATGGGAGAATTTTGAGGTACATGGTAGAAATAAGGACATTAAGGGCAATTCTGGTGAGATCTCATATAGAAATGAGGAACATGTTATTAGAAACTACAGGAAAAGTGATTGTTGTAATAAAGTAGTAAAGAACTTGGCTATACTGTGTTCTCATGTTTTGTGGAAGATAGAACGTGTGCTATTTGGATATTTGAAGAACTTTCTAGAGGTATTGAACATACAGCTTGGTTCCTCTTGACTGGTTACAGAAAATGTGATAGGAGAGAGTTGAATTGAAGAAGGAACTGTTAAAGGAACCAGAACTTGAAGATTTAGAATATTTTTAGCCTATCCACATTGCAAAAATGAGAAAGCATGTTCTGAAGAGAACACCAAGTGTATGACTGGACTGCCACCTGATAAAGAGTTTATGGAATTATACAAGCAGAAGCACTGCCACTTTCAACTGAAGGGGAAGGAGATGGGGTGAAATGAAGGAAGGATGTTGGACTTTTTGGATTTGACAGGATATAGAGCTATTCAGCTGTCAACATGTACTGTTCTTCAAAATGAGGAGAAAATGACCCTGAAGGTGATTCAGAGATCATCAGGCCCATTGCCTTGGTTTCAACAGCCCAACAACCTCTGCCTGAAGCCTTGGGGGCTGAGTCATTTGGCAGAGCCTTGGGGCAAACCCCTGCTCATAGGAGCTCTGGGGGTAGTCCCACGCTAGACCTGTGGGGATGATGCTGTTGCCCCAGTGGTCCCAGAGGCAGAGCATGAAGCCAAAGAGTGTAATTCTTTAGAGACCTGAAATAAATCCCAACATATGGACAGCTAATTTTCAACAAGGGCACCAAGAGGATGTGATGAAGAAAGGATAGTCTCTTCAATAAATAGTGCTGGAAAACTACATTTCCACATGCCAAGGAATGAAATTGGACCCTTATCTTACACCATTACATAAAAATCAACTGAAAATGGAAAAAAGACCTAAACGTAAGACCTGAAACTTTAAAATACCTAGAAGAGAACATAGGGGGAAAAGTCCTTGGCATAGGCCTTGGCAATGATTTTTGGGATATCACACTAAAAGCTCAGGCTACAAAGGCAAAAATAAATAAATGAGATGAAATAAAAACTAAAAAGCTTCTGTACAGTAAAAGAAATGAAGCAAAAGTCGGTGAATTGGGAAAAAATATTTGAAAACCACATATCTGTTAAGGGGTTAATATTCAAACTTTACAAAGAACTCATATAACTCAGTAGTAGAAAACCAATAACCTGATTTTAAAATGGGCAAAAGACGTGAATAAACTTTCTCTAAAGAAGATAAAAATGGCCAAGAGGTATATGAAAAGGTGCTCAAGATCATTAATCATTAGGGAAATGCAAATCAAAACCTATGCAGTATCACCTTACTTCCATTAGTGTGGCCGTTATCAAAATGTCAAGAGATACAAATGTTGATGAGAGTGTGGGAAAAAAAAAGAGAACCCTTGTACACTGTTGGTAAGAATGTAGATTGATGCAATTATCATGGAACACAGGATGGCGGTTTCTAAAGAATAATAGAACTACCCTGTGACTCAGCAGTCCTCTTCTGGGCAAATACCTAAAGGAAATGAAGTCACTATCTTATAAAGATATCTGCACTTCCATGTGTATTGCAGCATTATTCACAGTGGCAAAGATATGGAAACAACCTAAGTGTCTAACAGATGAGTAGATAAATTGTTATGTAGAGAGACATAAATACATATATAGTGATAGAGATATACTATATATGTATATATAGAAATTGTTTTTTAATATATTCACACACACACAATGGAATATCAGTCAACTTTTAAAAAGAAGGAGATTATGCCATTAGCCACAGCATGGATGAACATGGAGGACATTATACTAAGTGAAATAAGCTAGACATAGAAATATTAAATGATCTCACTCAGCATGAGGACTATAGTTAATAAAATTGCACTGTATTTGGTATTCTTAGCAGGTTTTACCTGATCTTGCCACAACAACAAACAAAAAAATAAGTTAACTATGAAATTATGGATATGTTAATTTGCTTGACTGTAGTAGCCATTTTACTGTCTGTATATATCCCATAACATTGTGGTGTATATTAAACATATACAATATAATTTATTTAGAAAACAAAAACCAGTATTGTTTGAGCTTGAAGAGCTAATGGACCCTTAAGAGCCAATTCCTTGTTAGATTTTGGACTTTCTTGGGACCTGTCACCCCTTCTTTCCTCTTTCTCCTTTTTGGAATGGGAATGTCTATCCCATCCCTGTCTCACCATTGTATTTTGGAAGTACATCTCTGGTTTCACAATTTTTTTCTCATTGGGATATTGTAATTTTTGTTTATTTTCAGAGTTCATAATCTACTTAAGCAGCTGTGATCATTATATTTAATATCTTACAGGTTCCTCTACCTGGCATGAAATGGGTAGATAATCACAAAGGTGTTTTTAATGTTGAAGTTGTTGCTGTTTCATCTATCCATACACAAGTGAGTTTTAATAATTTTTATTATCAAATTTCACTTAAATAAATTGAATGTATTATCTAATATTTGTGATGTCAGTTTTGTTACTTGTCATAAATCTGTCATTGCTGTCAGATTTATGAGAATATATGTCAGTTAAAAACATGGAATATTTAGAAGATTTTTTTAAAAAGAATCAACAAAATGTCATTGAATGTCAACAAAAGCAAACATTTTATGTTTCAAAATGTCATTGACTTCATTTTAAATAGTTAATTGACTTGTTTTTTTCTAAGTTTCTGGTACATGGCAGAATAATTAGAATTGAGAAACCATCATCAGCTCACTTTATTTATCATAGACTTGGGTATTTCAGATGGAAAGAGTTTTTAGGGATCATTTGTTCCAAATTCCTTATTTTTGGAATATACCAAGTTCTAATGGGTTTTATACATCCTCTTTCTCTGCCTGGAATGCTTTTCCTCCTGGTATTCATTTGACTTATGAATTAGAGTTTCTCTTCCTCTCAAGAGAGGCCTTCCTTGGTTACTCTTTTAAACATAGCAGCCTCAGTACAGTATGTCGTCTTACTCTGCACTTATTGCTGCCTATGCCCAGCTTCTCTGTTGCGCTTTGACTCTGTCACTCTGTGTGTGTGTATATAACACACATAAATACATGTTTGTTTATTGTTTCTTTCCCACATTAAATGGTAAGTTCCATGAGATCAGACATGTTACCTGTTGAGGAAAGAGCTTTTCCTTCAACAACCTTACAGTGTAATATGGGAAAGGGTAAAATGTATGATAAAATTAGTACAGTGTTACATATATTAACTAAATTCTTTAAAGTACAGAGGGGAGAGTTATCTGTTCTGCTAGAGACTGAGCTGTTGCATTTGTAAGTAGGCATTTACTACACAGAGAAAGGGAGAGTGGGCAACTCAGATGATGAGTAGCAAGTACAGAGTTACAGTAGTCTAAGGACCATCAGGTAACCTGGTGTGAAAGTAGTTTAAAGTGCATAGGAAATCATGATACATAAGGATAGAAGGCTGGTAATAGATTGTGAAGGACCGTGAATGCCATAGAGTCCAGGTAGATGGTAATTTCTACCCTAAATAGAGAACATGAGAGAAGTACTTTTTGGGCCATGCTAAGGGGAAGCAGTTATGGTGCCTGTGAATTTATTTTTGAACCTGTTGAGTTTGAAGTGCCTATGTACTTCAGATGGAGATGTCCTGTAGGTGGTTGTAATTAGTTTGAAGTTTGGGTTTGGAGATAACAGAATAAATGTGATAACTGAAACTGTATTGGTAAATGTGGTTTTCCATGGAGAATATGTAGAGTGAGAAGAAGCAAGTATTTAAAATGAAATTCAGGCTTCACTAACCTGTACAGGGAAAGGGTGGTGTGGAGGGCTTCCCAAAGCAGAATTTGCCAAGGAAAAAGGCTCATAGGGTGAAGTCCAGAGGAAACAAGAAATAAGCTTCCAAGAATCCTCTCCCAGTGGAATCACGTGGGGCAAGTTGAAACAGCATGTGTGAAATGTTGTCTGCCACAGAAGTTCAGTACAGACTCAATTCCCAGGGTTTTTTACTAGGGGCTTGTCACATAGGCACCCTTTGCCCAACATGTACCAAAATTCCAGATTCCCAGAAGGAAAGTAGGTGTTCAGCTTATACCATATTTGCACAGATGGTTTAGGCACAGTGAACCATCTCTGTCAATGGGAACCCCCCTGAAATCCAAGTTCCCAGTCATTAGCCCAAGGCCAAACTTATAAACAGGGCTTTCAAAGAATAGCTGTCTTAAGCCCACTGTGTTAATTCTTTTCTGCACAGTGAGGTAGGGGAAAATAAGAAGACACAGCACCTGTATGCTGTCTTTGGGAAGAAAGTTGGTAGTATATAGATTTTACTTAGCAGTACACAGGTGGCTTCCAGTAAAAGAATGACTCCAGTATTATAAGATACGGCAGTGAGTTTGCCTTGTATCCAAAGGCTTTGGAGCTGAAAGACAATAAATTAATAATGGACAAAAGTGGGTTACTCATATGCCTGCCACAATAATTGAACTTCAAACAGATAAAGCAAACTAAAACTAAAAAAAAAGAAAAAAAAATTCTTAATTAGTATCAGTAGTTTTCTTAACTAATAGTATTTGAAGTGATCATTTTATAATAATAAATGAAAATAGATTTAATTGGAAACAATGTTTGTTTACCTATATGAACTTTTTAGTGTTATCAAGTAATATGACATGTTAGTGGTCCGTGGTCCTTTAGAATTGGGAAATGTATAAAGTTGTAAGTGCTTAGTGCTTTTGTTCATTCTTTGTTTTAGGATCCTTATCTTGACAAATTTTTTGCTCTGGTCAATGCTCTGGATGAACACATGTTCCCAGTCCGAATTGGGGACATGCGAATCATGGAAAATAACTTAGAAAATGAATTGAAGAGCAGTATTTCAGCACTGAATTCATCCCAGTTGGAACCAGTGGTCCGATTTCTTCATCTTCTGCTAGACAAACTGATACTTTTAGTTGTTAGACCTCCTGTCATTGCTGGCCAAATAGGTAATTTACGTTTGTTTGGGGATGAGACATGAAATCTATAACTTGATATTTCTAAATTTTGTTTTAAAAAAAACCATGGTTTCTGTTTGCTGTATATAAGGACTATATTTGATTTGAGGTAGAGGATGTTATTTGCTTGTTTATAATGCCAGAAAGTGATAACTTTTATTTTGTTTTTATAAAATGTGTCCTTTAGGCATATACTCAAATTATAGAAACAAATGTATTTATTTACCAAATATTTATTAAGCACTTACTATGTACCTGACACTGATAGACACTGTTCAAGGCATGGTTCCTGACTTTAAGATCTCACAGACTAGTTAAGAAAACAGGCAAACAGGTAAATCATGTTGTACTTTACAGGATGTATAATCTGCCTACTCTACATTTTCATTCATATGCTATCCTCCACTTAATGTAGCTCTTCTTTCCTTCATTTGCTCAGTCTCTGTATTCTCTTTTTCTTTTTTATAATTCTGGAAGGAAAAGTGTTTTTCATTCCCATCATTTTTCAAGGTTTACTCCTTACTTTTTACTAACAGCTTTCACCCAAATCCTGCAGGGAAGTTGAACTTGAAAGAAATTTCAGCTAACCAGATAGAATTTTTATGTTTGACTAGTGGCACAAAGGAGAGGGGTATTTGATTAGTTGAGTTTTTTTAGGGGAGACTTATAAGTAGAAATAATTCCTGGGCTGAGTATTTAAAGATGAATAGGAGTCTGACAGGTTAACATTATTCCAAGGGGATTAAACAGCATGAAACAGCATGTGCATAGTACACAGACATAATGAACTCAGAATGAATTTGGGGAAGAATTGTAAGTAGTTATAAATTGGAGGATTGATTAGAGGTAATATGGAGAGTGGGAGATGAAGTTGGGTCTTCCACACTTTAGGAAATTGGAACTATTTTTCTGTAGGGAATAAATAGCCTTTGAAGGATTTGGTCTTAATTAGAGAAGTAACATGACCAAGTTTGACTAGAAAAAGATGGCTGTGCTATGTAGAGATGAGTTAAAAGTGGGAAAACCTACAGGTGGGGAGACAAATTAGGAGTCTTGCAGAATTTCATACGAAAAATGATGAGTTCCTATAGGTGACAATGGGATGGAGAAGAGAGAATGGATTATGAGATCATAGAGTGTACAGTTACAGAAATTATAGAAGAAGAAGGTTTTTTTTTATTTTTTTTCTTTTTTTTTA
>NW_012111142.1:3065791-3086602 GCF_000951035.1 Colobus angolensis palliatus
CCCGGCTAGTTTTTTGTATTTTTTAGTAGAGACGGGGTTTCACTGTGTTAGCCAGGATGGTCTCGATCTCCTGACCTCATGATCCTCCCATCTCGGCCTCCCAAAGTGCTGGGATTACAGGCTTGGGCCACCGCACCCGGCCAGAAGAAGAAGGTTTTAAGGAAAAAAAGGTTAGCATTGTTTTTTGTTGTAGATTATTTAAGTAAAATAATAGTAATAACAGTAATTGCAAACACTTGCATAGCATTTACTGTATACCAGGAATAGTGCTGTATGCTTTATTTACATTTGAGAGCCAAGATTCAAACTGGTTCCAGAGTCCCTCTCTTATCTAGTATACTTGAGAAATGTCTGCTCGTGAAATTACATCAGTAATTTTAGTCTAAGTGAAGGTAGAAACCAGATTACAGGGAGTTAAGAAGCAAATAGTATAAAATAAACACAAGAAGCATATACTACTCTTTTACGAAGTTAATTGAGTAGGGCAAAAGAGGGGAGACATTTTAGCATGTTTACATGCTGAGAGAAATCAGCATATGAACATGCTCAAATGGGAGAAGGGAGAAAAATATATGGGGAGAAAAGAGGTTAATCAATGAAGTAGTTACGTGAGACAAGAGTAAAGGTGATAGATCACTCTTACATGGGAGAGGGCACTAATTCCTTTGGAGAGGAGATAAAGTAGTTTCAGATTCTGATAAATTTGTAGAAAAATATGAGGATTTTTGGCCAGGTGTGGTGGCTCACAACTGTAATCCCAGCACTTTGGGAGGCCAAGATGGGAGGATTGCTTGAGGCTAGGAGTTCCAGACCAGTCTGGTCAACATATCGAGACCCCATCTCTAAAAAAAGAAAAAAAAATATGAGGACTTTCATGCTTTATACATTTCTTCTGTGAGACAGAAGGCAAGATTTGCTAAGGAGGGATTAAGGAGGACCTGAGTTTTGAGAAGGATTCTGGTAACTTAGAGTAGCCACTGTGAGAAAAAGGAAAAGGATTAACCAGAAACACAGGTAGGATAACTTAACTTCACTCAGGTTTCTGTCTCTGGTCTCTTTTCCCTCTAGTTCAGTATATATAGATTAATCTTCCTAAATGACCATTTTATCTGGTTATTCTACTTTTGGGAAAACTTAATTGGCCTCATTATCTCTTCATAATTTCCTGTCTTGGTTAAATAAATTACAGAATCTAAGATTCTATTGCTCAAAGTGGCTGTTCAGTTTACCCATTTATTCAGTATGCTATTTATCACAATTCCCCAATTTTTGTAAAATTATTGTTATATACTGACTTGAGTGACTGAGTAGGTGTTAGTCTTACCTCAACCTGTTTTTCTAGCCCTGCCTTTTTTCCCCCTTCTAATCATTTTACAGATTCACTCATTCCAGTCAAGTTGCTTATTCACTATTTTATTATGATATTGTTAATATTTTCAATAATCCATTTTATTGTTATTTTTAATTTTTTTAAAACAGTAATATATTCCCTTGTATGCTATTTAGATTTTTGGAGTAATCTTTAAAATGAGAAATTGCTTCTTAAGGTATTACACACAATGTATTTTCTTTTTTCTTATGTACTTTGTATTGTTTTACTAGATAATAGATATCTGTTAAGCATTGTTTTCTTTTTTGGCTAATCAAACCCATGTAATTTTGTCTTAAATTAGTAAAATGAGTTATTTCTCATTTTGCTCAGAAAAGTATTTTTGGCTCAGCTAATCCAAGGTGTCATTAAAAGTCATTTATCAAATAGTAATCATCTTTATACACTTACTGTGGAATCACCGTATTTAACATATGTAGAGATGACAAAACTTTGGTGTTTGTGGAATTTACAGTCTAAAAATAGTTAAAGCAAAGGTATTTTCTTCTTTCTCAAAAGTTAACCTGGGTCAAGCATCTTTTGAAGCCATGGCATCAATTATAAATCGACTGCACAAAAACTTGGAAGGAAATCATGACCAGCATGGCAGAAATAGCCTTCTTGCATCATATATTCATTATGTTTTCCGCCTACCAAATACTTACCCTAATTCATCATCACCAGGTATTTTATTCTTTTTACTATGAAACTGTCTTTCATAAATTATATGTTCATGTCAGTATTGAGATAATTTTGTAGTCTGTACCGTGACCCATTTATTCAATAGCAAACATTTATTGAACACCTGCTAAGTACCATTCACTGTGCTAGGTGCTGAAGTTAAAGGGATAAATAAATTACATTTTTAGTCATCTTTTTTTTAATACAGTTTTCTTTAGTTTGAATTAGAGTTCTTGGTTGAATTAATTTTTGGAAATGAACTTTGCAAATAACTTTGTCTCTGGAAGCATTTTATCATTCCTTGTTAAGATAAGGAATTGCTTGCCCCTGTAATCCCAGCTGTTTAGGAGGCTGAGGCAGGAAGATCTCATGAGCCCAGCAATTTGAGGCCAGAGTGAGCTATGATCTTGCCAGTGCACTCCAGCCTGGGCAACAGAGTGAGATCCTGTCTTTTAAAAATAAAAAAGACAAGAAAAATAGAATCTTGTATTTGTCATTCAGAATGCTATTGGTCATTTAAGGAGAAATGTGGTGGCTCGGTAGTTTTCTGAAAACCCTTTGAAATCTACAGTGATATAAAAGATTGTTCCTAGAAACATAAAAATTCTATCTGGTTAGCTGATCTCTTCATGGTCAGTGAAATAATAGAACCTTTCTGAGTATTGGAGACTCAACTTGTTACTGTCTTTCGTGTACCACTGGTGATAGTGGAGGTAGTGGTGGGAGATGTCTTAGTGTGAATAATCCTTTAGTTGTTCATTTAACTAACTAATGATTATGTTGTGCATATCATTTAATCTACTCACATATATGTCCGTATGACACTAATGATAATGGCAAGTGCCCTTTATCAGCTGTTGGCAATGTTAACATTCATAACGGTGACTAATAATTGTGACATTCCTCATGAAAACTAGACATAATAGTAACCTGATTTTAAGTTTCAGCCCAATTTGTTTCTTCACTTAATTGCAAAAAGAAAAGCAATTGACATTTATATTCTGGTTTATAATTTACTAACTTGATTTTTAAAATTATACCACTTGAGGACATGAGTGTGTGAGTGATTATGTAATATCTACAATGCTGCTCCATTTACTCTTTTATTCAGTACACTATTAGAATTCCACAGATTTTGTAAAACATCTTTTTTTTACATGCCAACCTGAAAGAGTGTATGAATTAATTAGGTAACAGGTATGTATTAATATCATTTGCAAATATGACATTCAGAAAGATGAAGATAAATTATCACTATAATTCCTGGATGTTTTATTTTAAAAATAAAAGACAGGTTGGAAGATGATGTTAGGCTTGATTTTTCTCGGACAAAAAGGGAGTCTTTGCTGTTTTTTTTTTTTTTTTTGAGGTGGAGTCTCGCTTTGTCGCCCAGGCTACAGTACAGTGGCGCAATATTGGCTCACTGCAACCTCTGCCTCCCGGTTCACGCCATTCTCCTGACTCAGCCTCCTGAGTAGCTGGGACTATAGGTACCCGCCACCACGCCTGGCTAATTTTTTGTATTTTTGGTAGAGATTGGATTTCACCGTGTTAGCCAGGCTGGTCTCAAACTCGTGACCTCATGATCCACATGCTCGGCTTCCCAAAGTGCTGGGATTACAGGCGTGAACCACTGCGCCCGGCTGCCTTTGCTTTTTTATATCACTTGGGACCTGAAAAATATCTTCAGTTTTTTGTATGTATATCATAAAGATACCATTTTGTTATTCACATTGTCACTGATGAAGATAGAGAAATAAAACATGCTCTCATTTAAAAGATGTTAGCAATAATGAAGGTAGAGAAATAAAACATGGTTTAATTTAAGAGATGTTAGCAATAAATTGGCACTCTCTAGTGACTGTCAAGGGGCAGAGTAGGAGAGGTGGGAAAAAAGGAAGAGACACCAGCTGGAGCATCTTGGGTCCGAAAACCAACTATACCGAAGTGAAAGGGGTGTGTGTGTGTGTGTGTGTGTGTGTGTGCGCATGTGTCTGTGTGTGTGTTTCCTGTTAATATTGGTTTTTATTGTATGTGTAATATACAGTTATAGAAACACTGAAGAGATAATGATTTTATTTACAGTTCATATGGTTTTATAAACTGCCATAAAATAGAGCATCTTTGTACAGCAATCATTAGTTCTTGAGTGTTTTTATTTTCTTTCTTTCGAAAAAAAAAAATTTCCCAGTGCTTCAGGAGGCCAAGAGAGGAGGATTGCTTGAGGCCGGGAGTTCAAAACCAGCCTGGGCAACATACCAAGACCCCGTCCCTACAAAAAAAAAAAAGAGAAATTTAGCCAGGCATGGTAGTGTGTGCTCATAGTCCTAGCTACTCAAGAGGCTGAGGTGGGAGTCCAGGAGTCCAATGTTATAGTGAACTGTGGTCTCACTGCTGCACTCCAGTGCTGCCTCTTAATTCAAAAAAAAGGCACCTGCCTGTTTAAAATCTCTCTCTCTCTCTCTCTCTATATATATATATGTGTGTGTGTGTGTGTGTGTGTGTGTGTAACTTTTTATTTAGCAGACCATATCTCTTCAGGCGGATCGTGAGGTCAAGAGATGGGCCATCCTGGCCAACATGGTGAAACTTTATCTCTACTAAAAATACAAAAATTAGCTGGGCATGGTGCCGCGCCTGTAGTCCCAGCTACTTGGGAGGGTGAGGCAGGGGAATCGCTTGAACCCAGGAGGCAGAGGTTGCAGTGAGCCACGATCAAGCTGCTGCTCTCCAGCCTTGCGAGACTCTGTCTCAAAAAAAAAAAAAGAAGAAAGTTGAATATTTTTTATTTAGAAACCAAAGCAATTCATGATCTTTGTGGAACTTTCTGAAGTGGCAGAGATTTTTTTCTAACCCTTTCCTAATTTTCTTTAATTATGTGTTATTTCATGTGCCACTCTAGGTCCTGGGGGTTTGGGAGGATCAGTGCATTATGCCACAATGGCTAGATCTGCGGTGAGACCTGCAAGCCTTAATTTAAATCGTTCTCGAAGCCTTAGTAATAGCAATCCCGATATATCTGGGACTCCCACGTCACCAGATGATGAAGTTCGATCAATCATCGGGAGTAAGGTAAACTGAAGACCTGCATCTGTAAATTTGGTTTTTGTTTTGTGAACAAACGAGAAATATCCAGTTGTTGTAATTCATTCTGAATTTTGAGATGTATGTAAGTTAGGAATTAGTAAAGAATTGTACATTTCTGTTCTATCGGTAAATACTGTTTTATTTTTCTATTAAATATACTTGTTCTTACAAACTACACTAAAAATCCTAAAATTTGTCTGGGATCACTAGCTGCATATAACTTACTGTTATCAGTCTAATACTCTATGATGTGAAAAATGGCTAGATTGACTTCATATAGAATTAAAATAAATCTATGTGACTGATATGTGGAATACAGATGTCATCATTGATTTAAGTCATGAGATCTTCTTCTCCAAAAAATATTAAGAACAGTGATTAAACAATTTTCCATTTTTGTAAACTAGAAAAAGTGATACTCAGGGTTATTTATAAGGGATACTGCGGAGTAACCTGAGTACTATGGCAGCTGCAAAAAGAGAAAGCTTCCCCCCCCCACACACACATATATATTTCCATGTTTAAGAAAAGAACTCAGGTTTTTTATTCTTGTTTTCATTATTGATTATATTTTATTATAATACAGGTAGTACTTAGCATTATTTGTATACTGTGTATTTATATACTGTATAGTTCTTCTGTAGAATAAGTTTGATTTTTGGATTTTCAGAAATTTTCTAAAGAAAAGCTATAGACAGCATTTCCTTAAGGTTCTTTTAAAATGTCTCTTAATTTTTGTAAGATTTACATTAGGACTCATTTAGCATAATTCTAGAGTTATTTCTTATATGTTTGATTATAAACTCAAGATTTAGAACAGAGGCCTATATATATATATAAAAAAATGATTTTTTGCCTTTTTTCAAGATGTCCTTTAAATGGATCAATGATTTTTAAAATAGATATAAATACATACAAATATATAAATACAAGGTAATTTCTCAGAAAGCCATTGCAAGATGAGAATTTATCAGCCTTGTCCTAATCAAGTATTATTTACATAGTTTTTATGTTGTTTTCTTTTTATTGCAAAATTTTTGATAGCTACCTTCCTATTGAATTATTTAGTCGTAATCCCTAATAATGTGTGTAATTTTATCTCTAAATTATAAGGAATCTAAAGTTTATTTATAGCTACCCTTCATTGTTTCGTATTTTGTTGACCTAGCAGTTCAAGAAACTCTTCTTTAGGTGATCATGTTTTCCGCTCCACCTCAGTCATGGTCTTCCCTTATATCAAACTTGTTCAACCTGTGTCCTGCAGGCCACATGTGGCCCAGGACAGCTCTGAGTGCAGCTCAGCACATATTTGTAAATTTCTTGAAACATTATGAGTTTGTTTGGGGATTTCTTCTTTTTTTTGTAAGCTCATCAGCTGTCATTAATGTTAGTATATTTTATGTGTGGCCCAAGACAGTTCTTCTTCCAGTATGGCCCAGGGAAGTCAAAAGATTGGACACCCCTGCAACTTGTCATTACCAGTAACTTTAATTTTCACAGTCTCAATTTCATGTATTTTGTTCTCTGTTATCTCCTGTTTTTCTCGTAGTACCACAGCTTAACAATGTATCTACTCCTTTACAGTCTCTAATCTTGATCCTCCAACCTTTTAACTGTGCCTCACCCCCTTAATGTTCTCTCTTCTTCCTCAGCCAGCTTGATGTCTATGGGCAATCATTATAATTATTCCCATCAGGCCGAGTGTGGTGGCTCATGCATGTAATCCCAGCACTTCGGGAGGCCGAGGCAGGCGGATCACCTGAGGTCAGGAGTTTAAAACCAGCCTGACCAACATGATGAAACCTCACCTCTACTAAGAGTACAAAATTAGCCGGATGTGGTGGCAGACACCTGTAATCCCAGCTACTGGGGAGGCTGAGACAGGTGAATCACTTGAACCCGGAAGGCAGAAGTTGCAGGGAGCCGAGATCTTACCATTGCACTCTAGCCTGAGAGACAAGAGTGAAACTCTATTTCAAAAAAAAAAAAAAAAATTATTCCCATTATAAGCAAACTTTGGTTCCCTTATCTTTCCCAAACCTGAAACCATAGTTAAACCCAATTGACTGCCTCTGCCATGTCAGCATCTGTGCAGCTAAACATGTCTTGAGAAATACCATGGTGATTGATCTCATTTGAAATAAACCTTGAGAGAGACCTTGATGCTGTCAGGCAATTATACTGTATTTCTGTATCTCCATCACTTTCCTGTTGTCCCAGGAAATGATTTCATTCCTTCTTTTGTTACCTCAAACTTCCTAACACTTCTCCCCTCATTCCTTTTCTCATTTTATCTCCCATTTCATTGAGACAACTAAAACCATCAGAAGAAAACTTTAATAAACTTTTACCATCCTATCTAGCTACCTATTACCATCTACTATCTACTGCCTAATATTCTTCTGTATTAAAAATGAGTAGATGAGCTATTTATTTTTCTAAATTCTTTCACTCAAGCTCTCATCTGGTCTCACCTGCTCAAGATCTACACTCCACCAGTTTTTCCGTATCTCTTCCACATCATCAGTTTCTCCCTGAATACTGAATCATTCCCATTCACATACAGGCATGCTATTATTTTTCTCATTTTGAAAAAATAATTCCTCTCATTTGAAAGCAATCTAAGTGTCCATCAACAGATGACTGGATAAACGAAATGTGGTACATATATACAATGGTGTACTATTCACCCATAAAAAAGAATGAGATCCTGTCATTTCCAACAACAAGGATGGAAATGGAGATCATTATGTTAAGTGAAATAAACCAGGCACAGAAAGACAAACTTCACATATTCTCACTTATTTGTAGAAGGTAAAAATTAAAACAATTGAACTCATGGAGATGAAGAGTAGAATGGTAGTTACCAAAGACTGGGAAGGGGCAGTGGGTGTTGGGAGGGAAATGGAGATAGTTAATGGGTACAGAAAAATAGTTAGAAAGAGTACATAAGATCTAGTATTTGATAGCACAACAGGATGATTTGTACAATTAAATAATAAGTAAATAATGTTATTTATTTTAAAATAATTAGAAATGTATAATTTGATTATTTGTATCACAAAGGATCAATGCTTGAGGTGATGGATATCCCACTCATTCTGATGTGATTATTACACGATACACCTTTATCAAAATATCTCATGTAAACCATAAATACATATGTCTACTATGTACCCACAAAAATTAAAAATAAAAGTAATAATTATTCTCTAGTATTTCAACTGCTACCTTATTTGCTATTTCTCCCCTACCTTTCATAGTAGAATTCCTTAATAATTTTCTTTACTTGCTATCTGCAGTTCTTGTACTTCTATCATCTCTACTTCAGTCAAATATTCCTCCCATTTTCCACCAAAACTGTCCTTGTTAATGTCACCAGCACCCTTCATGTTGCTAAATCCAGTGATTACTTTTCAAAACTCAGCTTACTTTTACCTACAAGCAGCTTTTGACACAGTTAAACTTTTTTTCCTCTGTGATTTAGTCTATTTATTTGACTTCCAGGGTACTGCATTCTGTTGGTTTCCCTCTTGGTTTACTGATTATACCTTTTCAGTCTTCTTTGTGGATTCTTCTGTTCTGATCTCTTTATCTGGATGTGTTTCAGGCCTCTGTCCTTACTTCTCTTCTCTTGTCTGCTCTCTACACTCTACTTGGGTGAGCTTATCAGGTTCCATGGCTTTAAATACCACATAAATGTTATGCTAATGATTCCCAAAATTGTATTTGTGATACAGATCTCTCTCGGGAGTTCTAAACTTAACTGCTTTTTCTAAATCATTTTGTTCAGATTTGGATATATATGAAAGGTAGAGACACTTCTTTCCATCTCCATTACTACCATCTTGGTCTGAGCTACATCATCTCTCCCAGAATTAATGTACTAGCTTTAAAGATGGTTTCCCTACTTCTACCCTACGCTATATTCACAACATAGCAACCAGAATGTTGCTTTAAAGACTTAAGACATGGTCGGGCACGGTGACTCACGCCCATAATCCCAGCACTTTGGGAGGCCAAGGCAGGCGGATCACCTGGGGTCAGGAGTTTGAGACCAGCCTGACCAACATGGAGAAACCCTGTCTCTACTAAAAATAGAAAAATTAGCTAGGTGTGGTGGCACATGCCTGTAATCCCAGCTACTCAGGAGGCTGAGGCAGGTGAATCACTTGAACCCAGGAGGCGGAGGTTGCTGTGAGCCGAGATGGTGCCATTTCACCCCATCCTGGGCGACAGAGCTAGACTCCATCTCAAAAAAAAAAAGACTTAAGACACACAAAAATTAACTCATTATGTCATTCCTCTGAGCACAGTCTTCTAATGACTTATTCCCTCAGTCCTTTAAGTCTTTACTCTGAAGGCCAACTTCCTAGTGAGGTTGATTCTGATTATCTTATTTAAATGTATAACCAGTGGCTGTGTCCTCAGCCTTCTAATCCCCTTATTCTGTTTTTTGTCTTTTTTTTTTTTTTGTCTCACATTTACTACCTTTTAATGTAGCATATGAATTAATTATTTTTACTTTTTTTTTTTTTTTTTTTAGTGTTTATCTGCCTTTAACAGAGTATAAACTTCATCATGGCAGGGAATATTTGTTCCAAGGCACCTGTAATGTCTAAATTATTCAAGGTGCTCAGTAGATGTTTATCCAATGAAGACATGTTAGTATGAGTAACCACTGCAAGACTAGACACTTTTTCAAGAACAGAATTATGTTTTTGTTCGCCCTCTTACTTTTGGGATTAATTATATATTTAAAGATCTGCAGAGATTTGACTTTATGAAAGTTTTGGTTATATTTTATTCCCCAATATAAAATACAGTACTCCTAAAATTTAAGAATATTTATATAACATGAACAGGCTTTTATTACTCCAGTGGCTGCAATGTAAATGTGAAAATATTTGTGAGACTTCTTCATACTTATGTTGCCAAAACTAGCTGTGCTTCCTTAATTCTAGCAAGTCTTTTAACATTCAGTTATGTAATACATAGTTGCATCAGGTCTAAACTTTACTGCTTTTAATCAAATGCCAGTGGAATTTTGCCTTGTTATGTTTCTTTCTCATATATCATCTATTTTTTTTATTTCTCAAACACTGAGAGCTTACTGTGTGCTAGGCGCTATGCTGAGGACTTGTGAATATGAAGCAAAATCTTTGTAATATAACACAAGTGTTGATGTCAAATCAAATACAGTATGGGCCTTGCTGAAGGATCTTATCTATATGTAAGGGAAAAAATTAATAGTGTTACTGGGATTTGGCCAAAAAAACCTCACACTGACATACACGTGGGCACATATTTGGTTAATCTGTTCCATGTTTGTTGGAAATCAGTAAACATAAAGTTATTATTTTAAATATAAGTGATAAATTTGCTTAAATACGGGCTGTTTGATATAATTCTTAGCTTTATAACACCTGAATTATGGGATTTACTTGCTTTGCCAAATAATTGAACACAAGTTTTCTTAAATAGTTAGCTTTGACTGGTATAATTATAACTGTTCGGAACATCAGTGTTGTGTATATAAATATAATTCATAGCACAAAGAGATTTTTTATTCTCATATTAGCAATTATAATATATTGTAGTTTTAAAGGAAATTGTTAAACAGTGAGTTAAGTGAATTTAAGAGCACAGCAAAGTCTATTCTTTTTGTGGAAATTTATGAGAGAAAAGAGGACAGTTATAATTTTGCAAAAATCAAATGCTCATGTTTTGTTATTTTTGTAACATGAGTAGTGACTGTAAAAATTGAATATGGTAGGAAGAACTTTACACTTTTATACAAAAGAGACATAATTTTGGACTTGGACATAATTTTGGAGACTAGTGAAAACTTTGTTTTAACTTCTCTGAAAAACATAAGTCTTTTGGTTTGCTTTTATTTGAAATATTGTAATGGGATTCTGAGAAGGTGGATATTTTAAACAAATCTGATGGCATAATTTTAGTAGTATTTTGATATTGTCTAATTTACTTAGAAAGCATTTTAAGAAAAATATGTATGGAAAATTTTTATGCAACTGTTTTTGAGAGTTTACTATATTCAAGGCATTGAACTTAGTAATTTACTTCCATTATCTAATTTGATTCTTACCATATGAAGGGAGACGCTCTCATCATTTTTATTTTATAGATAAGAAACTGAAAAAGAAATTAAGTAATTTATCTTAGATTTTACAGCTAGTAAGCAGGAAGGCCTGGATTGGAACCTTAACTCCCATATTAGACAATCACTGTGAAAAATGATGAGAAATGGGTGATTACTGTACCATCATTTCAGCTTCTCTATATATTTGGGAAAAAGTGAAAAAAGGTGGAGCACATATTCTCCTAAAACCTAAGCCTTTGAGGGTTGCAGTTTTTCTTTTTGAAAACTTCTTTTGAAGTGTTTAAAAAATACTGATGTCTAGGCCACACTCACAGCAATTTTGATTTAATTGTTGTAGGGCGCTGCACATTTGTTATGTTACTGTTGTTGTTAATTAAGTTTCCCAAATGACACTAATGTCTAGACAGAGTTGATTACAGTTGTTCCAACTCGTCTCTTTTACCTGTCTTTCCTTTGGTGGTTTCTGGTTTGCGTCCGTATTCATGCCCTGATCTATTTATGTCAGCTTGTCTTCGATTGTCTTTGCAATTCTTACCCTAATAATTCTTTAAAATCTTTTACAACTTACTCCAGTTCCAGTTATTAGATTCTCAAGTCCCCAGTCCAAATTGCTGAATCAGATTTATGGAGATAGAGCCCAGGATCTGAATTTCATAAAGCTTCTCAAGTGATTCTGACGATAGTCAGTTTTAGGAAATAGAAGAAAAGCCTCTGTTTCCTTCACCTGGAATCACAGTAACCCCTTTCAGACAAAGATAAACATAAATTTACTTCTGGACATATACTTTAGTAGCATCTTAAAGAAATTTTAAATTCATAAAGATGATGAAGATATAATTCCTGTAGACAGCCCCAGCATAATGTTTTTCCTTGTAATATTTTTTAATAAATAGTAGACCAGTGTGTTTAATTACAAGTGCAGCCCGAAATCCATTATTAGGAAGGAGTAAATATTGGGTATCATTTTTTTCTTAAGTTTTTACTTAATTTCTCCTGTCTGTCCCTAAAAGAGAGTGAAGGTGGTGGCAAGATCAAATAGAATTATGGAGTATCACTGCATAGTAGTTTTCAGTTGATGAGAGATGGAGTGAAATTAAAGTTTAAAGCAAAGAATGGGGTGTTTTTCTTCCATTTTTTCCTTTAAACCTCAGTTAGATACAGAGGAAATTATCTGTTGCTAACTTACATTGTCTTTAAAGAAAGTTTGGGGTGTGGTACTGTGGGAACATTAGTTATTGGTACTTCAAGAGTATTTCTTTACATAAAGAAAAATTACCTTTAAATACTATGCTTAATGGTCTTGGTGATTTTTTTTAAATTGTGTTATATAATAAGATAATTTTGGTGAACTAATACTCTATAGGTGCCTACAAATTTTGGTTGCTTTAACAGTACTAATTAAAAACATGTTTGCATTAGAAGATCTGAATTTCTTTAAGAATAATTTATAGCATGCAACATGTAATATTTCTTTCCTTTCAAACTGCTTTCTATTATATGCTTAGGGTTTAGATCGCTCCAATTCCTGGGTTAACACTGGTGGTCCAAAAGCTGCCCCATGGGGATCCAACCCCAGTCCAAGTGCAGAATCAACACAGGTGGTGTTTATATTAGAGGTTTCTTTATTGGCTGCTGATGTTTCCCGTTAGAACATTACTTTTTAGTATATACTATGATTTCAGTGGCTTGCTTTTTTTAATCATTAAAAAGTGTGTATTTTTGTTTACTTAGCACATTTTCCAACTACTATGCATGAATACCACCAATTGCACCAGTAATGTGCTTCTTTCCTATTTCCTATCTCTGCCCTCTTTCTTCCTTACACACGCTATCAATATTTCAGTGCCTGCTGCTTATGCAATTGATGGCTTTTATAACAGTTTCTTTTTTAGGGGTAGCACATCTTTAATAGCAATTTTTAAATTTTTATGTGGAGGAAAAAAACCCAACAGTTTTCTATTTGCTTTTGGTTTAAAGTGTAACTATTGTATCATTTTCATTTAACATTTACTATCTTGTTATTTTCTTCGTAATCACTGAATGGAAAGACTGGCAATAAATTGAAATTAAATGTGAACAGTATATGATCACCATGCTGTAAGACTCAATACCAGAAGCAAAAATCCATTTTAATTTGTCCTGTGTTGCAAAGTATGAAATTTGTTATACCTTAGCTGAGTTAGGTTTTGCTTACTTAAGACTAGTTGCTTGATAGCTAACACTGCATGATATCTCAAAATATACTTCTCATCTGTGTTGGCTTTGGAGGGTAATCCTGTTCTTAAAGAAAATTTTTAATTCCGTTTCTAATATAGTAAATAATTTATATTTGATTTAGTATATGACCAACCTGAATAGTAGTTTTTGATAATAATGAAAAAGTGAAAGAAATTATTCTAAACTTTTTATTTTCTTTATTTAATGTAAAGTTACTGATTTCTTATTTGTTCTGAGACCAGTTGAGAAGTATGTTTTTACTTTTTATATATTTTTACTAGATATGTGCATGTATATAGATCACACAGATAAAAGTTTCATTCTTTGCAATACTGAATATTATATAATCACTGAAATACTCATCTTTTTTTAAAGACCAAAAATATGTAGAAGCCATTTTGATACTACTTATGCATTGTCATTAAAGCAGCTTAAAATGGTAAAAATGAGATGAGCAATAAAATAGATGGTTTTTGAAACCATAATAAAACTCTGTTTTAAACTTGTACATAATCCGTCAGCTGCAAAGTCATCCACTGCAAACATTAATGTTATCTCGTCATTCATTCATCTTCACTCCATAGGCTATGGATCGAAGTTGTAATCGTATGTCTTCGCACACAGAGACGTCAAGTTTCTTACAAACATTAACGGGACGCTTACCAACTAAAAAGGTAGATTCATATGAAGACAATTCATAAGGGGGAAAATAATTTCACCAATTAAATAGATGTAAGATTTATTTACATAACCAGTATGAGATACAGTAATTGCATCGTGCTGAAAAATATATCTGAGCAAGCATTGCTTGTCTGATGCCTTTTTGGGCATACCTTGTCAGTATATACTCTTTTACATTATGATAATGTTTATATCGTTGGGATTGACTATTTTTAGAATTTAGTGAATTCAAATTTGATCATCAAATTTTAGTACCAAAAAAATGTATCAACTCTTAAGTATATTTCTGTAACTGCTTCTGTTTTGTGTTTTAAATCTCCAGGGAAAGGAAGATGAGTTAGAAAAATTGTCACTCTTAGTAAGATATGTTGATTTGCTTCCCTTATGCACAGTTTTGTTAGTCCTTTTTCATATTAATATACACTACTTTGCAAATGCTTTGTATACATATCCATTATAAGGCAGAAATCTTCTGCTATTTTTTTAAAAAGACCTTACCTGAAAACTTGAAAATTAATGGCTCATAGCAAAGTTTAAATTTTAAAACGTATTTCCTAAATTGTACCAGCAAATTCATGCATTTGCGTATGTTTAAAAATGTACTTAAGATACAAACAAGATATTACTGTACTGTAAGTTTTTAGTCTAGTTTCTGTTTGCAGGTACAATTTAGGAGGCTGTCTTCTACCTGTCGTTTTAAAATTACATTTTACTGCAAGATAACATGTAATTTTTTCAGCTGTTCCACATACCACTGTCTTACATGCTTAAATAGCCGTTTCGTTAATGGGTGTCTTCAGTGCATCATTGAATGGTTCACGTGCCTTATTTTGCTTATTCTCATTATATCTTCATTTGTATTTGCATTATTATTTGGTTTATGTTATCAGCAGACTTGACTTTGATAATAACTTTGGATTTACTTCTGGATAGCTTTTTCATGAGGAGCTGGCTTTGCAGTGGGTTGTTTGCAGTGGCAGCGTTCGGGAATCAGCTTTGCAACAAGCCTGGTTCTTTTTTGAGTTAATGGTGAGCAAAAACTGAGCATGTTCTTTAATATTTTTTCTCTTAGTGAACAATTTTATGCTAGCTCATTTGTTATCTTAAAAGTATTTTTCTATTGTACATCTTACTCTTTTACATGTGCCTCTAAGGCAAAATTACATGTGTTACATCTCTCAATAAACACTGTGGACACTCAACACAGTTTAGGTGGAATAATGAAGAGAGAGGCTCATTTTAACCCTTATTTTCTCAGGGATAGTTGCATAAGCTAGCCATATTTTCAAAGGAAACTTGTGATACATTCTTTGCTAGTCATTATACTTGAAGTCTATAATGACAGTATTGTAGATTTTATACCAAAGATACAAAGAGCTTTATAGATACCTACTGCTATTATTATGGCTAATAAACTCTTAGGGAAATGCCAGTTACAATAAATAAAAAAACAACAGTACTGGCTGGGTGCAGTGGCTCACACTTGTAATCCCAGCACTTTAGAAAGCCGAGGCAGGAGGATCACTTGAGATCAGGAGTTTGAGATTAGGGGCAACATAGCGGGAACCCATATCTACCGAAACAAAAATTTTTTTTAATTAGTTAAACCTGGTGGCACGCATCTGTAGTTCCATCCACTTGGAGGGCTGAGGAGGGAGGCTTGCTTGAGCCCAGAAATTCAAGGCTGCCGTCAGCTATGATCACCATGGCACTCCGCATGAATGACAAAGCAAGATCCTGTCTCTTTAAATTTGTTTAAGTATTTTTTGCTTAATCAAATAAATGATACTTTTAAAATGAGTGAATTAATATTTTAATTAATAAATATATATGAACAGTTGACTTGTGAACAACATGGGGTTTAGGGGAACCAACTCCCTCACACTGTCAAAATCTGCATATAACTTCTGGCTCACCTAAAACTTAACTACTAATAGTTAAGTTGACCAAATAGTTACTGTTGCCCAAATGCTTTACTGATAACATAATCATATTTTGTATGTTATTCGTATTATATACTCTGTTCTTAGAATAAGCTAGTGAAAAGAAAATGTTATTAAGAAAATTATAAGGAAGATAAAATATATTTGCTATTCATTAATTGGAAGTAGATCATCATAAATGCCTCCATTCTCATTGTCTCCACATTGAGTAGAGTGAAGAGGAAGGTTTGGTTTTGCTGTCTCAGGAATGGCAGAAGGGGGAGAAAACCCACATATAAGTGGACTCATGCAGTTCAAACCCATGCTGTTCATGGGTCACCTGTACATATAAACTTGTATATGTAAACATACACATATGTAAACAAAGGCAACAAACATTCATCAAGTGGGCACAATATGCTAGTACTGCCCTGTGGCCTAGGTGTTACTAAGGCACAAAGAGGTTAAGTAACTTCTCTTAGTGTGCACAGCTTGTAGGTAGTAGGACTGTAATTAAAACTCAGACATGGCCGGGCGCGGTGGCTCAAGCCTGTAATCCCAGCACTTTGGGAGGCCGAGATGGGCGGATCACGAGGTCAGGAGATCGAGACCATCCTGGCTAACACGGTGAAACCCCGTCTCTACTAAAATACAAAAAACTAGCCGGGTGTGTTGGCAGGCGCCTGTAGTCCCAGCTACTCGGGAGGCTGAGGCAGGAGAATGGCGTGAACCTGGGAGGCGGAGCTTGCAGTGAGCTGAGATCCGGCCACTGCACTCCAGCCTGGGCGACAGAGCGAGACTCCGTCTCAAAAAAAAAAAAAAAACTCAGACATTTCAGCACTTGGGACCATCTTCTTCACCTTCCTCTTCAGCCTCTAGAAAGCTGAAATCACTGAAACTTTTTCTTCCAAAAAAGGAGTATGTAAAAAAATATAAAACAAAACAACAAAAAAGATAAAAGGATCTTCCAGAGTATGTCATAAGGTGGTACTCAGCACTGAATGTTGCCTATGTTATGGGTAAGAGAATATTTTATTCTAGAGATTTAATAATCTACAGAAAAAATAAGTTGGGGACTATATGTGACAACTCATTTTTTTCCTAGAAAATAAACCTTAAATTTGTAATTCATGTGCTTCTCTGCTTCTCTTGTAAGGTAAAAATTGTAATTTTTGACTTTTTTAATAGTCTTACATTTATGTTCAGGTTCCTAAAATACAAAATAGTCAAAGACTGCAATTTAAAACTTGGCTGTGCTCTATTTTAAGTATAGGACTTTAGCTTCAATTTCCCTGAATTTAAAGTTTATTCTTTATTACCATTACCACAGTGTTATAATAAAGAATCTGTACAATATTCAATACAAATACAGTACAATATAGTCCTCGTATTTATTGTATTCCCACTATATGCCGTCATCTGTGTATTAGCTACTGAGGACACTATAGTGAAGACTGGGTTTCTAACCTTTCAAAGCTTACAGTTTGGGAGCTTTGGAATGGCAAAATTATTGAGTCTTGGAAAAATTTAATTAAATTTTTTTTGGCTACATGTGATAGATTGTATGCCTGTAATCCCAATATTTTGAGAGGTCAAGGCAGAAGGATCACTTGAGGCCAGGAATTTGAGACCAGTCTGGGCGACATAGCCAAACCCTGTCTCTATAAAAAATTTTAAAATTAGCTGGATGTAGTAGTGTGCACCTATAGTCCTCGCTACTCAGGAGGTGAGGCAGGCGAATCACTTGAGCCCAGGAGTTGGAGGCTGCAGTGAGCTATGATCATGCCACTGTACTCCAGCCTGTGTGACAGAGTGAGACCCTGTTTCCTTAAAAAAAAAAAAAAAAAAATTTAAAGGTTGAAATTTTTTTTGTTGACATACACAGAATTTTTTGTCCTATTGTTAGCCAGCATAATTTTCTGAAGGTAATATAGTGTTTTGTTTGTTTGTTTTTTCAGCAAATACAAAACATCATAGGGAACTTTAAAAAATATTTGAGAAGCTAAAAATATTTCAGTCATCTATTAAATTACATGCTGTATTTTAGAGAGAGTCCAGGTGTTTAGAGTTGTTGTAATTGTTAATTATATTCATAGGAAATTAAACTCATAATTTCTATCTTTTTTTCAGGTAAAGAGCATGGTGCACCATTTATACTTTAATGATAAACTTGATGCTCCAAGGAAAAGTCGTTTTCCAGAACGTTTCATGGATGACATTGCAGCTCTTGTCAGCACGATTGCTAGTGATATAGTTTCACGATTTCAGAAGGTAATAACTTTTTCCCCACTTATCTGTCTTCCAAGTTCAGATTAAACTATCATACTTTAATATGTTTTTGTTTTATATTCTGTTTCACAGGACACAGAAATGGTTGAGAGACTCAATACAAGCCTTGCATTCTTTCTCAATGATCTGTTGTCTGTTATGGACAGAGGATTTGTTTTTAGCCTTATAAAGTCCTGCTATAAACAGGTAATGCATAGTTAGGAATAATTAGTAATCAAATAATTTAAATACTATGTTCTTTTCAGAGTTAGAGCTAAGAGACCTTAAGAGCACATTTATATACTGATATTAAAGCAAAAAGTAGCCTAAAGTAACATGTATTTACTAGCAAGGCAAAAATAAATTACACTTGTTTTATCAGGACACAAGGACTGTGGCAAACTGTTATCAGTACAGCCAGTATTTCTTTAAGTTATACTGGCCTACTCGTGACTCTTTAATTCCATTCTGGATCATACCATCAAGTCAGTAGTAATGTAAAGCAGTCTCAAGATGTCATGCAAGTGGAGCGTTTATACTGAGTGGACTTTGGTATCTTGAGTGATTTTTAAAGCAACTGCATTTTGCTGGGTATTCCTCCTAATCCAGCCCTGGATGTTGTAGAGTTTGGAAATATGGACACATGTATACGCATTTGCCAAATGTTGTTCATTATCTTGACTTTACTAAATTAAAAGCATCCTGGAACTTTTCCACACATAGCTGATTTTGTTTTAAAATTTTTATCAACTGATTAGTGAAGTCTGCCTTCTAGAAAACATTAATTATTGGTTCTGCTAGGCCACTTTGGTAGTAAACTATATAAGCCTTTTAGAATTACCTTTTAAAGGAGCTTTAAAAATACACATATTTCTGAGTCCCTTCCCAGAATTATTGAGAAGTTCAAACTTCTCATGGTAGTGGGGTGAGGAGTACACAGTGCTTGTGAAGCACCTCACAACTGGTCTACAGATTAGCTTTGGGGAACTAATAGTCCAGAATTCTATTTGGCAGTCTAATATTTAGAATTTTGAATATTCTATTGGATGCCTTTATTGTTTATCTCTTCTTTTTTTTTGTTTTTTTGTTTTTTTGTTTTTTTTTTTGAGACGGAGTCTTGCTCTGTCGCCCAGGCTGGAGTGAAGTGGCCGGATATCAGCTCACTGCAGGCTCCACCTCCCGGGTTTACGCTGTTCTCCTGTCTCAGCCTCCCGAGTAGCTGGGACTACAGGCGCCTGCCACCTTGCCAGGCTAGTTTTTTGTATTTTTTAGTAGAGACAGGATTTCACCGTGTTAGCCAGGATGGTCTCGATTTCCTGACCTCGTGATCTGCCCGTCTTGGCCTCCCAAAGTGCTGGGATTACAGGCGTGAGCCACCGCGCCCGGCCTTTTTTAGTTCTTCTAATAGAAAAGTTAAAACTATGCATGGGCACTCACCCACATGAAAATACTTTAACACGACATGTATCATTTTTACCTTTCCCCCAAAACTTTATGTACTATTGCTACCAGAACTTATCCTGTCTTTATTCTTTAAGCATTGACCTCCTATATTTGTCAAACATAGAGCTAAGCTGTAGGGATACTAAAGCTATTAAATCAGTTTATAGTATGTCTCCTCAAGTAGCTTATGATGTCGCTGAGAAAACACACAGATTATAAATATAGGTAAGCACAAATTGCTATAAAAAGAATTGATAATTTCTTTTAAGAAGGAAATAATATGAAGTTATTTTGGTGGTATATGTTTTCCCTGTTTTATGAGAAGTAGAAATATTGATGCTATATTGGAAACACAAGAATGTGGCTTTTAGGTTAGTCAAATGTGTTTATATAGTAAACCTTATAGTATTAAATTTTTAATTTTAGCAGTAACTCTGGAATAAGGTCATACTGTTACTTAAGCCACAAAATCCAAACTGGATACCAAGTACTACCTCTTTAATTCTAATTTGCCATTCTGGTATTAGTATTAAAGAAATAATAGATTCAATTGGTGTTCTCTTACTTATGCATTGCTTACAAGGTGTCTTCAAAGCTTTACTCATTACCGAATCCGAGCATTCTGGTGTCCTTGAGGCTGGATTTTCTGCGAATCATCTGCAGTCATGAGCACTATGTTACATTAAACTTACCCTGCAGCTTACTTACTCCACCTGCATCTCCATCACCTTCTGTTTCTTCTGCAACATCTCAGGTATGCAAATTGTGTGAATATACATGTATTTAAAGTCACTTTAGTGAAGAAGAATTTTAAACAATGAAAAAATAACACTTACTGAATAATAGCTATATGATAGGCTCAGTTCTGAGTACTTTGTAAGTATTAAGTCATTTAATCCTCAGAATAACTCTAAGAAGGCAAGTTCTGTTATTATACCCATTTTGCAGATTAGAAAAACAGAAACACAGAAAGGTCACTGAGTAAAAAGTGGCAGAGCCAGGCTTTGAACCAAGGCTTT
>NW_012111142.1:3086677-3097268 GCF_000951035.1 Colobus angolensis palliatus
CTCAGATATGCAAATTGTGTGAATATACATATATTTAAAGTCACTTTTGTGAAGAAGAATTTTATACAATGGAAAAAATAGCACTTATTGAATAATAGCTATATGATAAGCTCAGTTCTGAGTGCTTTATAAGTATTAAGTCATCTAATCCTCAGAATAACTCTAAGAAGGCGAAGTCTGTTATTATACCCATTTTGCAGATTAGAAAAACAGAAACACAGAAAGGTCACTGAGTAAAAAGTGGCAGAGCCAGGCTTTGAACCAAGGCTTTATTCTAGAGCCCAAGTTCTCTCTTTTTTTTTTTTTTTGAGACGGAGTCTCCCGGGCTAGTGTGCAGTGGCATGATCTTAGCTCACTGCAACCTCTGCCTCCTGGGTTCAAGCGATTCTCCTACCTCAGCCTCCCGAGAAGCTGGCACTACAGGCGTGTACCACTATGCCCAGCTAATTTTTGTGTTTTAAGTAGAGACGGAGTTTCACCATGTTGGTTGTGCAGGATGGTCTCAATCTCTTGACCCCGTGATCCACCGGCCTCAGCCTGCCAAACTACTGGGATTACAGGTGTGAGCCATGGCTCCTGGCTGAGCCCAAGTTCTTAACCACTGTTTTGTATTCCTTTCATAGACTTAATGCACATGTGAATGAATTCACCTAAATAAACTTACTAATTTAGATGTTTTCACAAATTGGGTTCTCTGAAACAGACACGAAGAATGAGTCTCAAATGCAAGATGTTTTTTAGAGATCAATACCTGTGAAAGGAAGTGGGGGATGAAGCATAATTGAACAGAGAAGTCAAACTGCAGTGGAGGCATGACAAAGCCCTGCTTAACTCTCTTGTATCCAGAAGCCCCAAAGGAAACTGGATGAAAATTGATGGGTTTTTCAGTGGGTGGTACTTGACTTCAACAGCTAGTAGGGTCTCTGTAGATGAAAAAGTGTTATTGTAGCAGGTAATATGTACGTCCTCTTTTATAAATTGAGATTAAGAGATTTTGTGGTTTTAGTATCAGAGAAGCCTGTATTTTCCTTTCTCCAGTGAAACACTCTTTCTACTGTATTGTTCCTGAGGCAAGGAGGCTACTTTCTTTGAGCTCTTAATTTCTAAAGTGAAAGTTAATCTTAGTACTTCTTAATTTTGTTTTCAATATATTTAATTCCTGAATAGGATTATGTAGGTGATATCTCATATGCTTCATTTAAAAAACAAAATTTACACTTCAGCTAGAAAGACTAGAAAACATCAAAGGGTGCCCACAACTTTTCATTTTATCTTTGTAAAAAACATCTTCTGGATCAGCCTATTTTTCCACAAACTGTTCAGTCTGGCTAGCATGCCCTTAATCTAATGGATGAGGCTGCCCTTTTTCTCTCTTTCCCTATCCTCTGCCAAAGATGTAGCTACACAGACAGATTAATCATAAATATGATTGCTAACACCCTTAAGGAAGCATATTTGTTTATATCTAACTCCTTACTGAACATCTCATTGAGCCAGGAAATGCTCATAGAATTTCTTCTGTTATCTTGTTGCCCACTTTCTCAGCTAGCTACATAATTTTCAGATTCTATTAGATAACAGAGACATCACTCTTTTTTGGAAGGCTAGGAAGAGTTTTATATTCTCATTAGGAGATGATTTTCGCCATGGAGAAATATGAAATCTGTTGTTGCTCTAAGAAACCCCACGTGAGTCCTCAATATGGACTGTATCTTGGAGAATGCTATAATATTTTGCAGTATTAAGGCGTTAAAAAAAAATCAGTAGACAACAAAATGATGGTAATTTTCCAGAGATAGTATATTCTGTGAAGAACAGTTGTACTGGTGTTTCAAATTTCTCTGGAAGCCAGTAGCCTTAACTATGAATATTTCTCTTATACTTTGGGGTAAGTGCATCTATGTCATTTGGATTTAGTTGCTTCTTTTTTTTTGTCAGAGTGTGATACTGAAAAGTGGCTAAGAGAATAAAGGGGAAAATGAAAGTATATATGAAAAAAGAAATGTAAAATAATTAAATTTTCAATGGTTAATTTCTTTAGTAAAGTACTTAAATTAAAAAGCAATCTCATTATAGTTTCCTGTCCCAAAAGTCTGAAAAGTCGCTTTCGTTAGTGTTAGTAATATCAAATAAACTACCCTAGGAAAAAGTATTTCATTTCTTATATTGCTCTGTCTGTAGGATGTTTTGTTGCACTGCTGTTATAGTCTTGTTCTGCCTCACTCTCCAACAGAGTTCTGGATTTTCTACGAATGTACAAGACCAAAAGATTGCAAATATGTTTGAATTGTCCGTGCCTTTCCGCCAACAGCATTATTTGGCAGGACTTGTGTTAACAGAGCTGGCTGTCATTTTAGACCCTGATGCTGAAGGGTAAGTAGAACAGTTTTTACCTTGTAGAATATGAGTTTGATTTTGAACAGTGGACAGAAGTATTCCACTCACATTTCCCAAGGATTAGGAGACTAATCTTTCACCCTCTTTTTCTACTTCCCTCTTCTCTAAGTTTCTCACTTATCTGTTTAATCAATTTTATGAAAGACTTTTTCTCATATTTTGTCACCTCTGAATTTGGGATTTGTCTTAAAATTGGTGGCATATCATGATTCATTTAGTACCATTCTTTTTCTTCTTAATAGTATGTAAAATAAATTGTGCATATTAGTAGATAGATTTGTTGATATAAAGTAAGTGCTTTTCTTTTTCTTTTTTTTTTTTTTGAGAGGGAGTCTTGCTCTGTCACCCGGGCTAGAGTGCAGTGGCCGGATCTCAGCTCACTGCAAGCTCCGCCTCCCGGGTTCACACCATCCCCCTGCCTCAGCCTCCCGAGTAGCTGGGACTACAGGCGCCCGCCACCTCGCCCGGCTAGTTTTTTGTATTTTTTAGTAGAGACGGGGTTTCACTGTGTTAGCCAGGATGGTCTCAATCTCCTGACCTCGTGATCCACCCGTCTCGGCCTCCCAAAGTGCTGGGATTACAGGCTTGAGCCACTGCGCCCAGCCAAAGTAAGTGCTTTTCATTTGAGGAAAATGGTCTTTGATTCCTTGTCAGAAAAATTTATCCTTTTTTGTTTGTCTGAGATAGATTCTTGCTATTGCAACACCTCAGATATGCAAATTGTGTGAATATACATATATTTAAAGTCACTTTTGTGAAGAAGAATTTTATACAATGGAAAAAATAGCACTTATTGAATAATAGCTATATGATAAGCTCAGTTCTGAGTGCTTTATAAGTATTAAGTCATCTAATCCTCAGAATAACTCTAAGAAGGCGAAGTCTGTTATTATACCCATTTTGCAGATTAGAAAAACAGAAACACAGAAAGGTCACTGAGTAAAAAGTGGCAGAGCCAGGCTTTGAACCAAGGCTTTATTCTAGAGCCCAAGTTCTCTCTTTTTTTTTTTTTGAGACGAAGTCTCCCAGGCTAGTGTGCAGTGGTGCGATCTCGGCTCGCTGCAACCTTTGCCTCCTGGGTTCAAGCGATTCTCCTGCCTCAGCCTCCTGAAGCTGGGACTGCAGGCACATGTTACCACACCCAGCTAATTTATTTGTTTTTGTAGTAGTGATGGGGTTTCACCATGTTGTCCAGGCTGGTCTCAAACTCCTGACTTCAAGTGATCCACCACCTCAGCCTCCCAAAGTGTTGGGATTACAGGTGTGAGCCACTGCGCCTGGCCAAAAATTTATAATTTGCCATCATACTATGTAGCATTTCATTTCAAAAATTGCCCTATAAACAAATGTCTTTAGGTTTTAAAAACTTCCAAAGTTGTGTACATTTTTAAAGGATGTTTGGAAATTGATGTAGTTAGAAAAGTGTGTCGTCTGATGAGGTGATTTTTGTTTGTTTGTTTTGTTTTTTTGAGAATAGGTCTCACTCTGTCACCCTCATCCAGGCTGGACAACAGTAGCTTGATTTCAGCCAGCTGTAACCTCTGCCTCCCAGGCTCAAGCAATTCTTCTGCCTCAGCCTCCTGAGTAGTTGGGAGCCCACTTCAGCCTCCCAACATGCTGGGATTATAGGCGTGAGCCACTGCACTGGCCTGATGATTTGAATTTATAGAAATAGCTTGATGTAGCCAGGCGCAGTGGCTCACACCTTAATCCCAGCACTTTGGGATGCCAAGGCAGTCAGATCACTTGAGGCCAGGAGTTCGAGACCAGCCTGGCTGACATGGCAAAACCCCATCTCTACTAAAAATAACAAAAATCAGCCACACATGGTGGCTTGTGCCTGTAATCCCAGCTACTCGGGAGGCTGAAGCATGAGAATTGCTTGAATCCGGGAGGCAAAGGTTGCAGTGAGCCAAGATCACACTGCTGCACTCCATCCTGGGTGATAGAGCAAGACTTCTTCTCAAAAAAAAAAAAGAAAAAGCTTGATGTGTTGTTGTGGTCCAGCATCCTATGTATGGTATGTCCATCTTAATACTAGGACCATAACTCATTTGGGTAATAATGGCTTAAAGGTTTTTTTTCTCATAGTAGGAATAATACAAGTTTATAATGCAGTTTAGCCTCATACAAGAACTCCAGAGAACAAAAAGAGATACTTTAAATAGGTTTTTACAAGGGTCCTCTGATATATTTATTGAATGAATAAAAGAGGAGGTATGTCAAGTTCTTAGCAGTATGTCAGGGGCATAGTCAATACCGAATAAATTGTGAAAGGCCAGATCTGCAAGTGAAAGACATGTGTTTTTATAATGGCAACTTCCTAAGTTTGGAATGTATTTTAAAGAAATAGTTTTTCACCCTGTGTTCTAAACAAAACTAGAGGGTCCTGAAGAGGTGCTTAATTGGTTTCCGTGTAGATTGGGGTGGGCAGTGTGTGCAGACTTTGGAGTACAGAGAGGACAAACTAAATGGGTGAAACTCTGGGCCTTCCACCCCTGCTTGGCACCACTTTTATATTTTGCCATTTGACAAATGACTATGATGTCATTAAAAAAAATAATAAAAGAATCTGTTGTTTGGGGAAAAACACTCTAAAAACAACTTATCTAAACATACTAGCTTTTTAAAATAACTGGTATAGCTCACTCATTTGAATCTATATTTTCAGTATGTTTACTTGGTATATGAAGGTGTTTTTGGTTACAATAAATAGAAAATTCTTCCTTCAGCTGGCTTTATTAAAGGAAGGAAATTTACTATTTCAAAATTGGAAGAAAGATAGGATTTTTATTACTTATTATTTATTATTTTTGGTTTTAAGGAGCAGAAAGTTTAATAGGCAAGAAAGAGGAAAGAAAGAAGAAAACAGCTCCCTGGTATAGAGCCGGAGGGGGCTCCGAATGGATCAACCCCCAGAAAGATAGGTTTTTATCACAGTAATATCATCAGTTCAGTGATACCATCATGATTCCAGTTCTTTACATTTCTTACCTCTGCTGGAAGTGTCAACTTTATCCTAAGGCTGGAGCGTCTCATGACTGCAAGATAGTCTTGCATATAGTTGCCATATATAGGTTCTTAAGGCCCTGTATATCTGGCTCTTGTCTTCTCCTGCCACTCTCTTCCTCCTCACATACCAAGATCTGGCCATGCTGGCCTACTTTCTGTTCTCTAATGTGCCAAGCTCATTCCCACCTTCAGGCCTTTGCACATGGATTTTTCTCCCCTTGAAGCAATGTTGAACAGCCCTCAGATGTTCACATAGTCATTTCTTGCTTGTGGTTCTTCAGGTATCTGTTCAAACAGCATCTTCTCGGTGAGATTTTCATTGATCACCCAACCTAAATTACAGCCATGTTGACCAGGCACAGAGGCTCATGCCTGTAATCCCAACACTTTGTGAGGATGAGGCAGGAGGATTGCTTGAGTCCAGGAGCTCAAGACCAGCCTGGGCAACATAGTGAGACCCTGTCTCTACCAATAATTTTTTTTTAATTAGCCAGACGTGGTGGTGCATGCCTATATAGTCCCAGCTACTCAGGAGGCTGAGGAGGGAGGATCACTTAAGTCCAAGAAGTCAAGGCGGCAGTGATCACACCACTGTATTCCAGCCTGGGTGACAGAGTGAGACCCTGTCTCAAGAAAATTAAATAAATAAATAGGCCAGACGTGGTGGCTCATACCTATAATCCCAGCACTTTGGGAGGCTGAGGTGGGTGGATCACTTGAGGTCAGGAGTTTGAGACCAGCCTGGCCAAAATGGTAAAACTCCATCTCTACTAAAAATACAAAAATTACCTGGGTGTGGTGGTGCATCCCTCTAATCCCAGCTACTCAGGAGGCTGAGGCATGAGAATCGCTTGAACCTGGGAGGCAGAGGTTACGGTGAGCCAACATCATGCCACAGCCTAGGCAACAGAGCAAGACTTTGTCTCATAAATAAGTAACAGCCATGTTGCCCTTGTCACAGTCATTCTTAACCATATAACCCTGTTTTAGTTTCTACAATGCACTTATCTGAAATTTGCTTGTTTATTATCTGTCCTCTCACAGTAGAATGTGAGCATGTGACAGCATAAGAACAGGCACCTTGTCTTTCTTGTTCAGTGCTGTATTCCCAGTGTCTTAGTATTGTGTCTGGAACAAAGTGGGCACTTGGTAATGTATGTTAATTTGATGAATGAATGATTAACTGTAAGAAACTCACATCTCACCTTTAAATTTTACTGTATTGGGAGGTATATAGATTATATGCAGCATTGTTGTAGAAAGATCCTTGAGAGGAATGTTTGTCTTTTAACCCACATGCTTGCTATATTCAAGAATAATTCCTTAAGTGGCAATAATATGTTCTATAATTAACCAAAGATTTGCTCTTTAGAAACTTTCATTATAATTAGAAAGTTAAGACTGCAAAACAGTACACTATGATTAAATGTTGGTTTTGTAGTACATGGTTCTTTAGAAGATGAAAGGATTTATATTCCTTTATTGTAGCATTTATAAAGAATTGAAAAATTCTTTGAATTATTGAAGAATTATTGTTTTTGTGTCTGTGTTTCTCTCTTGCTAAAGTGAGCTCCTTAAAAGTGGGGAATGTCTTATCTTCAACATCTAGAATAGGATATTACAGATCTTGTATTAATACATATTTAATAACTGAATGGGATTAAGCAGTCATATGAAAAGGCTTTATGAAGACGAGTGGATAGAGTTTAGATAGATTGAAGTATGAGTATGGTAGCTGCTGAGAGATAAGGAACACCTTTGGCAATCATTAGTGCTTATACAGGAAGTCAAAGAGGAGAACATGAAAAGCAACTGACCAGAATCTAAGCCTTGGGAATAATGATGGGGAGTCTGGGGAAGGTGGGAACTACTGGAGAAAATCCTGAGAAGATGACAAAGTGTCAAGTGGAGCTGGATAATGAGATCTGAGATAGGTTCGCTAGATGTGGTTCTTAACAATGTTTAAACGTATACTTTCCACCCACTGGCCCTCCCTATACCCACTAGTCAATAAAAGGGAAACATGGGCCATGGGGCTTGGCAGGAGGCCACCCAGTGGGAGAAGGAGGAGCCAGGGGAGGTGTCTTATTTGACTTTCTTTTGGGAACGCAGCATGTTTTGTGGCTGTACTTGCGGCAGTTACAGCACAGGGGTGCAGGTGAGCATAACCCTTGAGGCAGATCATCTTGTCACAGTTGTGTTTCTGAGTGAGCTGGTGCAGGCAATGCCCAGTGGTGCCACCTTGCAGGCAAAGCACCACGTGCAGGCAGACTCTTTCTGGATGTTGTAGTCTGAGTGTGTGGCCATCTCTTAGCTGTTTGCTTTCATGTGTTTAAAGCCTCTATAAAAGTATACTTTATGAATAAAGAGCTGGAAGAAAGAATAAAGAATCTCCATCTAGATTTCACATACAGCTTTGTAAAATGGCAGATACAATCAAGGGCTTTGGAGGAAGACTACCTGTTTTCTAGTCTCAACTTTTTAAAGTGATGATGTATTTTCAAGATAGGAAAGACACATTTGAAGAAAGAAGGGAAGAGCATAATGAAGGGAGACATTGAAGCTATTGAAAAAAGGTGGGGTTCATTGAACATATGGAGAAATTATTTTCTGTGAGAAGGTACACTTTTTCTGAGACAAAAAGGAAAGATGATTTGTGAGCTATAAAGATGGAATTGTGTTAAAAGACCTGGCCAGAGCAAATTCAGAATGGCTCTTCTTTCCTAAGTTGGAAGTAAGGTCTTCAGTTGTGATTGATAGTAAGGCTTAAGGAGAGAGAGTGAGATCTGAAACTGCTGGTGGATGCAACATTAAGGGCCAGTTGAAGTTGGAGTAGATAAATTTTAAATTAGAATGGTTTGCATAGTTAAAGTGCCATCAGCTTAAGGAGAGACAAAAATGTTTAAGTGAAAGTGACCCTTGTTAGTGTATTAGCCCATTTGAAACTGAGGGGGATTGGGAGTCTAAAAAAGTTGTAAGGGCCCAAATGAGGTATATTAGTAAAGAAGTGCAGTTTAAATAGAGATGTCAAAGGCAACCCCAG
The DNA here is from genome assembly GCF_000951035.1 of Colobus angolensis palliatus. Taxonomy (NCBI): domain Eukaryota; kingdom Metazoa; phylum Chordata; class Mammalia; order Primates; family Cercopithecidae; genus Colobus; species Colobus angolensis. Next base: position 3,095,130 of record NW_012111142.1, read on the forward strand.
CCTGTGGGCTACATAATCCATTAGGTAGGGGATTTTTCTTTCAGAAAAAGGGAATAATTTATTTTTGGTAAATGTGAAAAGATCTGATTTGATGAAATAACATTTACAGCATTTTAAAATTTACCTTGTTTAGCTTCAAAATGTAACTATAAGTAGTCTTAGTTTCTTTATATTCAAATATACTAATAAGGAGTTAATATAAAAATATTCAGATTTAATTCTAAGTGAATTTATATAGCATTTCCTTTTCTTCAATTCTTATTTTACACATTTTTTACATTTTTATACATTTAATTTATTTTAAAATGAGAAATGTTTTGTAGGAATGGAATGCATGCAAATATATGACAGAGGTAAGAAATTGAACAAAATTTTTTCAATACCATGACTTACTGTTTGTTTTAAAAATGTTAGCTAATCTCTGTGGCCTTACTGCTTTTTTCCTTTGTCATCTTCTTTTTAAATAGACTGTTTGGATTGCATAAGAAAGTCATCAATATGGTACACAATTTACTCTCCAGTCATGACTCAGACCCGCGGTACTCTGACCCCCAGATAAAGGCTCGAGTGGCCATGTTGTATCTACCTCTGATTGGTATTATCATGGAAACTGTACCTCAGCTGTATGATTTTACAGGTACCTGGTATAATTAAGACAGATTTTAAAGGCAAAGCTCAATGTTTAAAAGTGTTAGAAAATATCTCAAGGATGAAGATCTTATTTTAGGAAAGTAAGAATTGTGCACTGATAAAAGTAAACTATAAATATTTAAGTATATTGCCAAAAAAAAACCTTTGACCATGTGAGAGAATTCTGTATAAGATTGCTTTAAATAGTTCTTATGATGAATTTTAAAACAATGATTTTATAGCAATTCTATACCTACTTTTTAGGAAATGTTTGTGTAAATAAACATGCACTGTACATCTGAAAAAATACAAGAAAACTTGACAGATGTTTACCACCATCAGTTTTGACTTTATTCATATATATAAAATTGAAATGAATATTCACTTGAATATCAGGAATTATGTTAATTGCTAACACCAGGTTAATAAGTTGAGTGGTATTACTTCTTCAAAACTAGAACCTACAAAGTTTTATTGCTCTTGCTTTGCATATTTAGAATTTACTTAAACATAGAATTTAGTTTGCAACAATATTTTCGTTAGGGCAAATGAGGGAATTTAAACTAGCAATTAGCCCGAAAGCTTCCAGTTTAGTAAAACAGAAACGTTCCCTGAGTATCTAATGTGTATTAAGAACTTCAACAGGTGCTGGTGTTACAAAGATAACCAACTATTTGCCTTTAAGAGACTGATAGTTGAGCAGTCTTTCTAGTATTTTGATCACTAACATGAATTTCCTTACCTGAAGGCAGAAATGTTCCTATTCTTATATCTTCTTTGACTAGCAAGTTAATGTTCTCTATAAACTATAAATTATTACCATAGCAATGAGTTACTGTTAAAGATATTTAAAATATTATCTAAAAGAAGTAAATCTAGTAACTATTACCTGTTAACAGGTTATTCTTTTAAAGAATAGTGGAGAATAGGAAAAGGAATTAGTTCAACTAAAGAGTTTTATTTATTTTTTTTTTTTGGACTATTTTTCTTTAGAAACTCACAATCAACGAGGAAGACCAATTTGTATAGCCACTGATGATTATGAAAGTGAGAGTGGAAGTATGATAAGCCAGACCGTTGCCATGGCAATCGCAGGGACATCGGTCCCTCAACTAACAAGGCCTGGCAGTTTCCTCCTCACGTCAACGGTAAAAACAATCCTCCTACAGAATTTTTTTTGCTAGAAAGACAAATATTTGGATATGCCCTTAAGTATATGAGATTATTGTATCAACTGATGCAGAAGTACTCAGTTTTATTTATGAAAACATTAAAGTTCCCAGAATATTAACTGTCTTCTACCAAACAGTTTTAAAAATGATTACCTCTTGGGAGGCCGAGACGGGCGGATCATGAGGTCAGGAGATCGAGACCATCCTGGCTAACACGGTGAAACCCCGTTTCTACTAAAAATACAAAAAAAAAAACTAGCCGGGCGAGGTGGCGGGCGCCTGTAGTCCCAGCTACTCGGGAGGCTGAGGCAGGAGAATGGCGTAAACCCAGGAGGCG
>NW_012111142.1:3097334-3103756 GCF_000951035.1 Colobus angolensis palliatus
AAAAAAAAAAAAAAAAAAAAAGATTACCTCAGGCTTTGTAGGAGAAAGCCCTGTATTCTGTCATTCAGAATTGGAAAATTGCCTCATTATAGATAGTTCATTTCTTTATTTTTTAAACCCATTTTATTCTTTATCAGCCCTAAGAAAGATTCTCAGTCATTTGAGAATTTTTTTTAATCTGTGAGGATTTATACTTTTTTATGTTTGGAAAACACTTGGTATTTACTATGCCCCTGAATTTTCCCCCCTCTTAAAGGCAGAAGGATTGGGGCAGGAAGGAACCAAATTGCCAATAGAGCAATGTCAAGTTCTAGAAGTTTTAAATGATTTTTTTCCAGAAAAATGCAGTAATATTTAAGGAAACTGCCCTACTTGACAAATTTATAGCTTTATTAAGATATTATTTACGTATAAAAAAATTCACCTATTGTAAGTGTATACCTTAATGGTTTTTAGTATATTTACGGAGTTGTGCAGCTATCACCACAAGCTAATTTTAGAACTTTTCCAACACCCTGAAAAGATTCCTTATACCTGTTAGCAGTCACTCCTACCCAAGCACTAGAGAGTGACTAACCTACTTCTATCTGTATAGAGTTTCCTATTCTGGACATTTTATATAAATGGAATTATTTACTGTATGATCTTTTGTGTTTAGATTCTTTCACTAAGCATAAGTTTTTGAGGTTCATCTGTGTTGTGTATGTATCAATACTTCCTTCCTTTTTTATTGCCAAATTGTATTGATACACTAAAGTTTGTTTATCCATTTGTCAGTTGATGAACAGCTGGGTCATTTCCACTTTGGGGCATTATTAGGAATAATGCTGCCATGAACATTTATGTACAAGTCTTTGTGTCCACATATGTTTTCATCTCTCTTAGGTAGATACTTAAGAGTGGATTTGCTGGATCATATGGTACCTCTATGTTTAACATTTTTAGAGACTTCTAAACTCTTTTTTTTTTTGAATGTGGCTATATTATTTTTCATTCTCATCAGCAATGAATAAGAATTTCTGTTCTCCAAATCCTCATCCACACTTGTTATTATCTGTCTTTTTGATTAGGACATCTTTAGTGATTGTAAATTGGAACTTCACTAGTTTTGATATGCATTTCCCTAACAACCTACACATGTTGAACATCTTTTTGTGTGCTTCTTGGCACATTGTTTTGTGTACCTCCTTTGGAGAAAAGTCTATTCAAATCTTTTGTCATTGGCCAGGCGCAGTGGCCCACACCTGTAATCCCAGAAATTTAGAAGGCTGAGGTGGGAGGATTGCTTGAGCTCAGGAGTTTGAGACCATCCTAGGGGACATGACGAAACTCTGTTTCTATTCAAAACCACAAAAAATAGCTGGGCATGGTGGTGTGTGCCTACTGTAGTCCCAGCTACTTGGGAGGCTAAGGTGGGAGGATCGTTTGAGCCTGGGAGGTGGAGGTTGCAGTGAGCCAAGATTACACCATTGCTCTCCAGCCTGCACAACAGAACAAGACCCTGTCTCAAAAGAAAAAAAAAAGTTTGCTATTTTAAGATAATGTTATTCATCTTCTTGTTATTGAACTGAAAGAGTTCTTTATATATTCTGGATTTGTAAAATAATCAGCTATCTGATTTACAAATACTTTCTCCCTTCCTATGGATTATCTTTTTACTTTCTTGATGGTGTCATTTGAAGTGTGAAAGTTTTTAATGAATTCCAGTGTATCAAATTTTTTTTATTAATTGCACTTTTGGTGACCTTCTACCTATAAAATAATACAGTAAAGTACATGTACAAAATGTAATAATAAAATAAACAGCAACGTATCCACTGCTCATTTTAAGAAAGCAGACATCACAGCCTGGTAACCTTCAAAGCTACCAATGGCCTTCCTCAATTTGATCTCTCCCTCCCCTGAGAATGACCATTGTTCTCAATTTTGTAAACCTTTTTATTTTTTTTAACTTTTGTGGAGTATACTACATATGACAAAGTACATAAAACATAAATGAATGAGGTTTTAAAACATTAGAAAATAAACAGCCTTGTAATTACCACTCAGGACAAAAACAAGAACGTTGGCTGCCTTCCAGAGGTTCTTAGCATGCCCTTTCTCAACCACAGCAACCCACCAAACTACTCACTGTCCTGATTAATGATATAATTGCATAATTTTGTTTATAGAGTTTTACCATCTAGATCAGGTGTGGTGGCTCACTCCTGTAATCCCAGCACTTTGGGAGGCCGAGATGGGCAGATCACTTGAAGTCAGGAGTTCGAGACCAGCCTAGCTAACATGGTAAAACCGATCTCTACTAAAAAATGCAAAAATATTAGCCAGGCATGCTGGCAGGTGCCTGTAATCCCAGCTACTCAGGAGGCTGAGGCAGGAGAATCGCTTGAACCTGGGAAGTGGAGTTTACAGTAAGTCGAGGTCGTGCCACTGTACTCCAACCTGGGCAACAAAGCAAGACTCTGTCTCAAAAAAATGGATAGAGAGAGAGTTTTACCATCGAAGTTTGCTTTCTAAGATACTATAGTGTGTATATATATAGAGAGAGTTTGTTTGGTTTTGGTTTTGTTTTTTGGGACGGAGCCTTGCACTGTAGCCCAGGTAGGCTGGAGTGCAGTGGCATGATCTTGGCTCACCACAACCTCTGCCTCCTAGATTCAAGCGATTCTCTTGTCTCGACCTCCCGAGTAGCTGGGATTACAGGTGACCGCCACCACACCTAGCTAATTTTTGTATTTTTAGTAGAGATGGGGTTTCACCATGTTGGCCAGGCTGGTCTCAAACTCCTGATCTCAGGTGATCCACCTGCCTCGGCTTCCCAAAGTGCTGGGATTATAGGCGTGAGCCACCATGCCCAGCCAAAATACTGTAGTTTAGTTTTATATTATGTTTTTAGTATTCATTAATGTTACAAAATGTAGCTGTAATTCACTGATTTTCATTTCAGTATGATATTCCATTGTCTAACTATAAATCAGTCTATTTGCCCATTCTGCTGATAGATGTATGAATGGTTTCTGATCCTTGGTTATTTGCAAACAGCAATTTTGCAGACTTTTAAAAATATATATCCTGCATACATATATATACTTTTATTTAGGGTATTTTCTAGAAGTGGAATTTGTTGGGTCATAGACTGTGGGTGTCTTAATCTATAGCAGGTAATAGCCAACTATTTTCCAGAGGGCGTACCTTAATTTATACTTAACACCTACAATATGAGAGTTCTCATTCCTTCACATGTTCATCAATACTTAGAGAATTGTCAGATTTTTAAATTTTTGCCAATCTGGTCATTTCTAGTTGAATCTCATTTTAGCTTTTATTTCCCCAAAGACTTACGTGGTGTGCACTTTTCCATATGTATGATTGACCATTTGGATTCTCTCTTTTGAAGTGTCTAGAGTGCTTGTTTTCCATTTGGTTGTTTGCTTTTGTTTAATGATTTTTAGGACTTTGTATGTTCTAGATCAAGTCCATTGTCAGTTATAAGTGATTCAAATATTTCTTCTCTGTGGCTTGCTGTTTTACACATTTAATGGTGAATTTGGTGGTTAGAATGCCTACTTTTATTTTATTTTATTTTATTATTTATTTATTTGTTTATTTATTTATTTATTTATTTTGGAGATGGAGTCTTGCTCTGTCACCTAGGTTGGAATGCAGTGGCATGATCTTAGCTCACAGCAAGCTCCGCCTCCTGGGTTTGAGCGATTCTCCTGCCTCACCCTCCTGAGTAGCTGGGACTACAGGCGCCTGCCACCTCGCCCGGCTAGTTTTCTGTATTTTTAGTAGAGACAGGGTTTCAGCGTTTTAGCCAGGATGGTCTCGATCTCCTGACCTCGCGATCCACCCACTTCGGCCTCCTAAAGTGCTGGGATTATAGGCTGAGCCACCCGCCCGGCCTAGAATGCCTAATTTTAAAATACTTAAATGTATCAGTCTTGCAGCTAATATTTTCTGTGTCTTATTTAAGGACTTTTCTTCTATTTCAGAATTTTGAAGGTATTCTGTGTTACATTCTAAATTTTATTTTGTTCTTCCTTTTACATGGAATCTTAAAATCTACCTGAAATAGATTTTTTAATATACAGTATAATTTGGGAGTCCAGATTCATTTATTTATTTATTTATATTGCATATTATACCACATTATTTCAGCACCATTTATTAAAAGAATATTTTCCCTACATCTCTGTAGTACTGCCTCTATATGGTCTTCTATGTAGAGAAAGTAATACATTTTAAAATTTTTTCTTGGCTACTTTTTGGCCCTCTGTATATCTACATAAATTTGAAAATCAGCTCGTAAAGTTCCACTAAAATAAATAAACAAAAACCAATGAACCTGTTGGAATTTTAGTTAAGATTGTATTGAATTATAATTACACTATTGAATCTTCTAATTTTTGAACAGAAATCCCCCCATCGTTTAGGCGGCCTTTAGTGTCTTTTAGTACATAAACTTTTTTAGTTTCTACCAAGGAGGACTAGCATATCTTTTGTAGATTTATTATTCGTGCTTGATTTTTTTTTTTTTTTTTTGATACGGAGATCTCGGCTCACTGCAAGCTCCGCCTCCCGGGTTTACGCCATTCTCCTGCCTCAGCCTCCGGAGTAGCTGGGACTACAGGCGCCTGCCACCTCGCCCGGCTAGTTTTCTGTATTTTTAGTAGAGACGGGGTTTCACCGTGTTAGCCAGGATGGTCTTGATCTCCTGACCTCGTGATCCGCCCGTCTGGGCCTCCCAAAGTGTCGTGCTTGATATTTTTTAATGTTCTTATAAATGATGTCTTTTTCAAAAATTCTGTTTTCTGTCGTTTGCTTTGTATGGAAATGGAATCAATTTTTGTACAGAAACAGAATACTCATTATCAAAAAAATAATGATTTTTGTACAGTGATTTTTATTTCCACAAGAATTGATAAAGTGAGAAACTGATAACATATTTATAGATTCTTTTTTCTACACACAATCATATAATTTGTGAATAATAACGTGATTTCTTCCTGTCAATTTTTTAAAATATATATAATTTATTGTACTGACTGGTACCTCCAGTACACTGTTGAGTAGAAGTGGTGATGTTTGTATCTTTAAAGGTAAAACGTTCAGCATTTCATTCTTAAACATATGTTCTGCGTGTTTTGGGTTTTTTTAAAGATACTTTCCTTTATTGTGGAAGTCTCTTTCTGTTACTAGTTTACTAAGCATTTTTTTTTTTAGTTATGAATAGTTGAATTGTTATCGAATGCCTTTTCCGCATTCAATGAGATGGCTGTATTGTTTTGCTTTTTGGTCTTTTAGTGTTGTTTATTTAAATTGATTTTCTAGTGTTAAACCAACATTGTAATCCTGAATTAAACTCAGCTTCTTCGTAATTGTGTACTAATGGATTTTGTTTGCTAATATTTTGTTAGGATTTGTATATGCATGGTGATAAGATTGCCTGTAATTTTTCTTTCTTATAGTCTTTTCAGGTTTTAGAATCAAGGTTAGGTTAGCCAATTAAAATGTGGTAGGGAGTTTTCTCTTTTATTCTCTTCTCTGCAAGTACGTAAGATTAGAGTTTTTTCTTCCTGGAATATTTAGAAAACTTATGAAGCCATCTGTGCTTGAAGTGTTTTCTTTTTTAGGTTTTAAAATTACTGCTATAATTCATTATCTATGAGAGTGTTGAAATTTTCTGTTTCTTCTTACATTGATTATTTATTTATTTATTTATTTATTTATTTATTTATTTTGAGATGGAGTCTCACTCTATCACCCAGGCTGGAGTGCAGTGGCATGATCTCGGCCCACTGCAACCTCTGCCTCCTGGATTCAAGCCATTCTCCTGCCTCGGTTTCCTGAGTAGCTGGAATTAACAGGTGTCTGCCACTACGCCCGACTAATTTTTGTATTTTTAGTGGAGACAGGCTTTCACTGTGTTGGCCAGACTGGTCTTGAACTCCTGACCTCAGGTGATCCCCCGCCTTGGTCTCCAAAAGTGCTGGAATTACAGGTGCGAACCACTACGCCTGGTCTTCTTAACACTGCTTTTTGTAAATTTTATCCTAGTAGAAATGTATTCAAATTTCTTGACTTACAAAGTTATTCAAAAGACCTTGTATAATTTTTTAAATGTTTGTATCATCTGTAGTAGATGTAAACTTTTTTTCTATGGCTAGATTTTTGTACCTTTTCTTATCTTTATCAGTCTTACCAGACAGTTGAAATATATTGTTATTCTTTATAAAGAACCAGTATGGGGGCACTGTTGACTCTCACTTTTTAATGTTTATTATTTATTATCTTCTGCTTTCTTTGGGTTTACATTCATGTTCTTTTTCTAACTTCTTGAGATAGATGCTTAACTCACTAATTTTCTTTTTTTTTTTTTTTTGGGAGATTTTTGTACCTTTTCTTATCTTTATCAGTCT
>NW_012111142.1:3105157-3110884 GCF_000951035.1 Colobus angolensis palliatus
TTTGGTGTTTTAGCATGAAGTGTTTGCCCATGCCTGTGTCCTGAATGGTATTGCCTAGGTTTTCTTCTAGGGTTTTTATGGTTTTAGGTCTTATGTTTAAGTCTTTAATCCATCTTGATTTAATTTTTGTATAAGGTGTCAGGAAGGGGTCCAGTTTCAGTTTTCTGCATATGGCTAGCCAGTTCTGAACACCATTTATTAAATAGGGAATCCTTTCCCCATTGCTTGTTTCTGTCAGGTTTGTCAAAGATCAGATGGTTGTAGATGTGTGGTATTATTTCTGAGGCCTCTGTTCTGTTCCATTGGTCTGTATATCTGTTTTGGTACCAGTACATGATGTTTTGATTACTGTAGCCTTGTAGTATAGTTTGAAGTCTGCCGAGACCAGCTCAGTCGGGGAGACCCTAACCCAGTGGCGCTAGAGGAATTAAAGACACACACAGAGAAATATAGAGGTGTGAAGTGGGAAATCAGGGGTCTCACAGCCTTTAGAGCTGAGAGCCCCAAACAGAGATTTGCCCACATATTTATTCACAGCAAACCATTTATTAGCATTGTTTCTATAGATACTAAATCAACTAAAAGTATCCCCTATGGGAAACAAAGGGATGGGCCGAATTAAAAGAATAGATTGGGCTAGTTAACTGCAGCAGGAACACGCCCTTAAGACACACATAGCTCATGCTATTGTTTGTGGCTTAAGAATGCCTTTAAGTGGTTTTCCACCCTGGGCGGGCCAGGTGTTCCTTGCCCTCATTCTCATAAACCCACAACCTTCCAGCTTGTTCATTAGGGCCATTATGGACATGTCACAGTGCTGCAGAGATTTTGTTTATGGTCAGTCTTGGGGTCAGTTTATGGCCAGATTTTGGGGGGCTTGCTCCCAACATGTCTCCCTTTGATTTGCAAAGAGATAAAAGCAAGGCCTCGTAGGATTTGGGATTCACATCTGCAGACTATACAAAGACAAACAACATAGATTAAAAACACAGTCATTGAAATCACAGAGCTTAAGTGTTTTTATCCATTTTAATGGGTTACTAGCTGCTAATTTGTCTGCAGTTCCTTTAAGCACTTCAGTTTCTGGCATTAAGGTCTGGTGTGCCTGGGATGCTTTAAATATTTGTTCTTTTAATTTTACTATATCCAAAAACAAGTTTGTAGAGTGTCCTTCTAGATGCTTTTTTATTCTTTCCCGGATTTTGATCTTATTAAGAGCATTTAACAGTTTCCACAAATCCTTATATTTAGCTCCTAGAGTAGGCCATATCATTTGAGGTTGAGGTGCCGTTATATAACCATGGTTCCAGATAATAGGAACTTTTGCCCTACTTCCTATCATTTCTACCATCTGACCATTTTGTTCAGATCATCTGAACATAGTGTGGCCGTGGCACGCAGACTGAGAGGTGCAGTTCAAGCTAAACATCACATTAGGGGACCAATTAATAATTAATGATTCCACAGGAATTGTTGTGCAGCACCTCTGCCTGTTCTTCAATGCAATCTTCCTAAACAAGTATGTTCATTTTTTCTAACTGGGCCCAGTCCTGTTTACAAATAGGTTTTTGAGGGCGGTATGCCTGAATTATAAGAGTAGATTTATTACGGTAAATACTGAGATCAGAAAGCATGTGTAACTGTGTCAAAGAGTGATTGCATCTAGGCATTATTACCAGCCCTTATTGAAGGAATGCTCACGGCAGTGGTGATAACCACTATCATAGCTACCATTACATTATTTATTGTGACTGGTTGTCCCGCTTTCCTCAGGTTTTCTTCAGCCATCTGTGACAGCTTCTTGATCTTTGCCCAGGTGGGTGGCTGTGTTCAACGGGTGTTACTCGTGACAGCTGGGGTCCTCCTCAGCGTCAGTCTAGACTGGGAGGTCCTCGGGATCCTCCCGGAGTCTCTTCCTTGGCATCTGGCTCATGATAAGGTTTCAAGTATCTTGATGGTATCCAAATAGGCTGTTGATTTTTGCCTGGAGAAACAGAAGCATAACCTCTACCCCAAGTTATTATTTTACCTATATCCCAACTTTTTGTTATTGGATCTTTTCACCAAATAATGCTAGATTCAGTTGTGTATAGGCTGTCGTGTAATCCCTATTTTTTCTCCTTTTTTGTCATCAGTCATTCATCTGTATGAAATCGTAACTGAGAATTTTCAATTAACTGTGTGGAGTGAACCATGTATGAAGAATCAGAAATCACATTAAAAGGCTTATCAAAAGCAGTCAATACCTCAATTATCGCTACAAGCTCCGCTTTTTGAGCTGAAGTATAGGACGTCTGGAAAACGTTACTTTTTGAGCCAAATAAGAAGCTTTACCATTACTAGACCCATCTGTAAAAACATTCTCAGCACCTTCGATTGGTTTAAACTTAGTTATTTTAGGGAGAATCCAATTAGTTAATTTCAAAAATGAAGCAGCTTCATTTTAGGAAAATGATTATCGAGAATACCCACAAAGTCAGCTAAATGGATTTGCCAAGTAAGACTATTTACAAAAGCTTGCTGTATTTGTGCCTTCATGAGAGGGCCAATAATTTTTCCAGGATCATATCCATGTAATTTAACAATCTGAGTTCTCCCAATCCCTATCATAGTGATTTGATCTAAATAAGGAGTTAGAGTCCATGAATTAGTATCATGAATTAGTATGTGGAAGAAAAAACCACTCTACTAAGTCCTGTTCTTGGACAGTAACACCAGTAGATGAATGCTGAGTTGAAAAAATTAGCAAATCTAGAGTCTTCTCTGGATCTGTTCTATTTATCTGAGCTTTATGGACTGCTTTTCAATCAGCTGTAACTCCGACCTCAGCCTCCTTTGTTAATTGCAGAGGGCTAGTGAGACTAGCATTTCCTCTAAGGATAGGAAACAGATTACTCATGGCATAGGTAGCAATACCTAGAGCAGGTTGTATCCAATTAATATCCCCTAGTAATTTTTGAAAGTCATTTAATGTTTTTAGTTGATCCCTACGTATGGTTACTTTCTGTGGCACAATGGTAGTGTCATTTACTAAGGTCCCCAAGTAGGAGTAAGGAATAATAGTCTGAATTTTGTCAGGAGCTATAATTAAACCAGCGCCAGAAATCGAATTTTGCAAGTGATCATAACATTGGAGTAATATTTCTCGAGTAGGGGCAGCACAAAGTATATCATCCATATAGTGAATAATGTAACACTGAAAACTTTTTACTAGTAGGTTCAATTGCTTGCCCCCACATATGTCTGGCAAATTGTTGAGCTGTTTAACATGCCCTGTGGCAGCATTTTCCAATGATAATGCTTAGCAGGCTGCAGGTTGTTTACTGCAGGAATTGTAAATGCAAACCATTCACAGTCTTGCTCAGCTAAAGGGATAGTAAAGAAACAGTCTTTTAAATCTGTAACTATTAAAGGCCAATTTTTTGGAATTATAGCAGGAGAAGGCAATCCTGGCCGTAATGCTCCCATAGGTTGTATAACTGAATTGATGGCTCTTAAGTCAGTTAACATTCTCCATTTTCCTGATTTTTTCTTAATTACGAAAACTGGAGAATTCCAAGGAGAAAATGTTGGAGCTATGTGCCCATTTTCTAATTGTTCAGTAAGTAATTTCTCTAAAGCCTACAGTTTTTCTTTACTTAGTGGCCATTGTTCTATCCAAATTGGCTTATCTGTTAACCCTTTTAAAGGTATAGGTTCTGGAGGCTTAACAGTGGCTGCCATCAAAAATTATTTCCTGATCTTTGGCGGGAACTTTGTTTTTCTGCTTGAAGCGGTTCTTTCAAACCTTGCAAATTTTTTTTCTAGTCCCATACCAGGGACATACCCTATTTCATGCATTGTATGTTGACTTTGAGGGCTATATAATTGTTCTGGAATTAGAACTTGTGCTTCCCATTGTTGTAATAAATCTCTTCCCCATAAACTTATAGGTACAGAAGTTATAGTTGGTTGAATAGTCCCAGGTTGTAGATCGGGCCCTTCACAATGCAAAATGTAACCACTTTGATATACTTCAGCAGCTTTACCAACTCCAACTATGTTAAATTGAGCCGGTTGAATTGGCCACGTGGACTGCCAGTGCTGTAGAGAAATGATTGAAATGTCAGCTCCTGTATCTACCAAACCTTTAAATTTCTTTCCTTGAATAGTTATTTCACAGGTAGGACGTTTATCAGTAATTTGATGTACCCAATAAACTGCTTTGCCTTGTTTATTTGTGCTTCCAAATCCTCCTGTTCGTTTAATTTCACGTTTTCCCATTCCCACATACGGCACAATCAGGAGCTACGCCATGAGCCCTCCTGGCTCTGCTTTCCAGGGAACAGAAGTAGATATAACAATTTGAATTTCCCCATTGGAATCCGAATCAATGACTCCGGTATGTATTTGTACGCCTTTTAAACTTACACTAGACCTTCCTAAAAGTAATGTTGGAACCCCCGAAAGAGTCCCGCTCTGGGCAGGGGTTGCCACGAGGGACCACTCGACACCGAAATCACAGCAGAGAGACACTTTTATTTCTAGTGCGCTAGGGTCCCCCGTGCACAAAGATGGCCAAGGGAACCCCGAGCGGTGGTGACAAGCTGCTTATAAAGGCAAAACACCGCAAATTCAAACAAGGCGTGAAATTCAAACAAAGCTTCAGGGCGCGAGATGATTGGGGCTTGTACGCATGGGGGGTTTTCCTGGAATTGTTTTTCTGTTTGAATTCTGGGAACATTGGGTGTTTTTCTCAATTACCCATGGCCACCTATCACCCATGGCCACCTGGTGTTGGGTGTTTTCCTCAATCATCCATGGCCACCTGGTGTTGTTTTTCTTATTCCATGGCCTATTTCATTCCCTCCTCTTCTTGTGACTCAGAGGCTCAATCTTGAGCCTCTTCTTCAGTCTTGAGTGCCTGGTATTGTTGGGTCAGGACCATAGCATGTACTATATTTAATTTATCTCTGATTAGGGCGAGCAGGCGGTTAAGTATGCACGGCCCGAAGGTCAGGATGAGCACGAGCAGGATCAGAGGACCTAGGACGGTGGAGACTAAGGTGTTAAACCAAGGGGACTGGTTATACCAACTTTCAAACCAATTTTGTTGAGATTTTTTCTCTTTTTGTCGTTTATCTAGTCTTTCTCTAAGTTTTGCCATAGAGTCTCTAACTACTCCTGTATGGTCAGCGTAAAAGCAACACTGTTCTTTTAGGGCCGCACAGAGCCCCCCTTCCTTCAGAAAAACAAGGTCTAGCCCTCGGCGGTTTTGCAGTACAACTTCAGACAGGGAAGTTGGAGACTCCTCTAACTTCGTGATGGAGTGTTCTATGGCCCTGAGGTCTTCGTCCATAGCAACCCTGAGTTGTTGCAAATGGTAATTGCCACACGCTAATGCTGCTGTCCCCGTCCCAACCCCGGCTGCCACTCCTAATCCTAACATGACGGCGAGGGGGAGGGAAACGGGCTCCCTCCTTGTTCTAGTGTAAGCTTTCTGCTCATACTGGAGCTCAAAGGAGTCTCCAGTGTGATAATATACTCGGGGAACAAGCTGCACTAACACACAGTAATCTGTGCTGCTGTTGAAGACTGCGGTGGATACACAGGGGGTAAGTCCGGTGTTGCAGGCCCACCAGTCTGCCCCAGAGGGGACTAAGTAATGATTTGTGCTAGGTACTGTCAGGGTTACACTACAGAGATGCTGGTGACTAGTGGGCACTTGGCCTATACAGGTTCCTGACC
>NW_012111142.1:3113459-3113663 GCF_000951035.1 Colobus angolensis palliatus
GAGGGCCTGGTAGTGGGTCAGGCGTGCGTTGGTGATCCACTGGTCCGGGGGCTGCCGCACTATGGCCTCTAGAGCATGTGAGGTAATAACAGTTAGCGGCTGCCCAAGGGTTAACTTAGCAGAGTCTTTGACCAGCATAGCGGTGGCTGCCATGATGCGGAGACACGGAGGCCATCCGGCCGCTACCGGGTCCAGTTTCTTAGA
>NW_012111142.1:3116210-3116526 GCF_000951035.1 Colobus angolensis palliatus
AAGGGTCCACAGACTCCTGTTGGGACCTTTTGCAGGGGTTCCCCAGGCAGAAGGCTCATAGCTTTTGTGCAGCATGAATCTACTGTGGCACTACCAGCTGTGGCAGAGGACAGGCATTGTACAGGGGTGAGGGAATGACCTGAGCTGGAAATGCCCCGGTTTAGAACAGGGCCCCGCCCCTCATGGCATTTCCCGAAATGGGGACACTGACTAGCCCAATGTTTTTTTTTTTTGAGATGGAGTCTTGCTCTGTCGCCGGGGCTGAAGTGCAGTGATGGGATCTCAGCTCGCTGCAAGCTCCGCCTCCCGGGTTTAT
>NW_012111142.1:3116784-3125661 GCF_000951035.1 Colobus angolensis palliatus
CCCGTCTCGGCCTCCCAAAGTGCTGGGATTACAGGCTTGAGCCACCGCGCCTGGCCCCAATGTTTTCCTTTTTTACATTTTGGACATATTTTAGACTCAACAGTTTTCTTTTTTCCCTTATCTGGCGGCCTGACTCGCTGATTTTGTCTACATTCTCTTTTAGTATGACCATGCTTCCCACAGTTAAAACAAGCCCCAGGAAATGGAGTATTTCCTTTATCTACTGTCAGTCCTGCCATTGCCTGTGGCAACAAGGTAGCTTTATGCAGATTACCTCCAATACCATCATAGGCCTTGATATAATCAACTAAATGTGCTTTTCCTCTGATAGGTCGCAGAGCAGCCTGGCAATCGGGATTAGCATTGTCGAAAACTAATAACTGCAACACTATATCCTGAGCAGCCGAATCTGCAATCATCCTTTTAAGAGACTCCTGTAACTGAGCTATAAAATCAACATATGGTTCTCTTGGTCCCTGTTTTATAGCACTAAAGGAAGGGTATTATTCTCCACCTGAAGTGATTTTTTTCCCAAGCTCTAATGCCCACTCCTCTAAGCTGTTTTGTGGCATCATCCTGTATGACCAGTTGTGCATCTAAACCAGCCCAGCCGCCAACCCCCAAAAGTTGGTCTGCAGTTAATTTGAGATTGGGCATGGGCATTGCGAGCAGCCTGAATGGAAGCTCCATCTGCCTACCAAGTTTTAAATTGTAAGAACTGAGCAGTAGTTAGACAAGCTCAAGTAAGAGTGTCCCAGTCAGTAGGAATCATCGGACTGGAAACGGTAAGATTCTTTAACAGTCCCATTACAAAAGGAGAACCTGTTCCATACTGACTTATTGCTTGTTTTAATTCTTTGAGTAATTTAAAAGGAAAAGGCTCAAATGTAGCTGTAATTTTTCCCTGTTGATCTAGGGGGTGTATTCTAACAGGGAATTGCCAAGCCTCTTAATCACCCTCTTGTCTAGCTTGCTGAATTCCTGCCTGAATAGAACTAAAAGCAGTCGCTGGAGGCACTGCTTGAACAGTCACCGGGGCAACTACTTTTCACCCAGTGTCCTCCGGAAAAGAAAGATTTGGGGGGTCATTTTCTTCAAAATAATAATGAGGGGGTGCAGAAGGGTAGGAATTAATCTCTCCTTCCTTTGCCGCTTTGGCTTTAGCTGGTAAATAAACCTGCTCTGTAACCTCATCTGATACTTCGCTATACTCTCGTTCCTCCTCGTTATCAGCGTGAAAAAGTTCCAAGGTGAAACGAACCAGACCCCATACCTGTCCCATTGCTACCCTGATGCTTCCAAGCTCCCCTTCTTACTCACCATGGGGATTGCTTTAAGAGTACTCAGGTGTCATCCAGCTAGTGTGCCATTCCAACCCTCTCTCCGGCCACCCTTCGACCTGGATTCGAGCTCCCATGAATGGGCGCCACTTGCCGAGACCAGCTCAGTCAGGGAGACCCTAACCCAGTGATGCTAGAGGAATTAAAGACACACAGAAATATAGAGATGTGAAGTGGGAAATCAGGGGTCTCACAGCCTTCAGAACTGAGAGCCCCTAACAGAGATTTACCCACATATTTATTAACAGCAAACCAGTCATTAACATTGTTTCTATAGATATTAAATTAACTGAAAGTATCACAGAAACGAAGGGATGGGCCAAATTAAAAGAATTGGTTGGGCTAGTTAACTGCAGCAGGAACATGCCCTTAAGACACAGATCGCCCATGCTGTTGTTGTGGCTTAAGAATTCCTTTAAGCGGTTTTCCACCCTGGGTGGACCAGGTGTTTCTTGCCCTCATTCCTGTAAACCCACAACCTTCCAGCTTGGGCATTAGGGCCATTATGGACATGTCACAGTGCTGCAGAGATTTTGTTTATGGCCAGTCTTGGGGCCAGTTTATGGCCAGATTTTGGGGGGCTTGCCCCCAACAGAAGTCAGGTAGTGTGATGCCTCCATCTTGGTTCTTTTTGCTTAGGATTGTCTTGGCTATACCGGCATTTTTTAAAAAGTGTATATCTTATTTATTCAACTTAGTTGCAGTCTCTTACATCTTCCCCAAATGGTTTTATCTTCTCTCTCTCTTTTCGCCAGTTAGTCATCCCTTCTCATTGCCTCTAGGGTCACATTGCCTGCTACATCCTCCCTTCTGTCATCTGTGACTTCATCTGTCATTGTGAGCTGGGGGAACAAGTTTACCATGATCAATAGGTAGCATTTTCAAGATTCATTTCAGAATGACTCTGAAGTTCATTATGATTTCTTCTTAGGCCTTTGGATTATTTAAGAAGTTTTTTTTGTCTTAAATGTTCGGTCTTGAAAATTCCTAGATATCCTTTTGTTTCTGATTTTGGCCTAATTAAATGATCAGAGAACATAACTCTGTATGATACCAGTTTGTTATATTTGTGGCAACTAGTTTTATGGTCTAGTATATGGTAGGTTTTTGTAAATATCTGATGCATTCTAAAAGAATGAATATTCTTTCATTGTTAGTTACAGTATTCTATGTCCTGTACTCTTGTTTGTTTAAATCTTTTTGGTCTTTACTAAATTTTACATGCTTATTCTAATATCCCACTACAATTGTGGTTTTGTAATTTCTCCTTGTCATTCTGTCAGAGTTTTGTTTCTCTTGAGGCCTGATTATGAAACATTTAACACTTTTATATAATTTTTGGTGGATTGCACTTTTATCTACATGAACTATGATGCTTTTTAAAATTAGTTATAACTACACTAGGTTTTCTTTGCCTTTGTGTGTGTGTGTGTGTGTGTGTGTAGCATGACTTTTTCATCCCTTTCAACATTTCTTATTATGTTTTAGGTGTTTCTTTTAAAAACAGCATATAGTTAGATTTTTTTTCTTGTCTCTTAAAAATCTGGTTAGTCTTTCTCTTTCACTAGAGTTTCTATTCCATTTACATTTAGTTTAATTAAATTGAATGTATTTAACATTTTATGTTCTACTTTATATCGTCTTACCCCATTATAGTTTTTTTTTTTTCCTCTCATTTATTGACTTGTTGTTGTTGTTGTTGTTGTTGTTGTTGTTGAGAAAGGGTCTTGCTCTGTGGCTCAGGCTGGAGTGCAGTGGCACAGTCTCAGCTCACTGCAACCCCTGCCTACCACGTTCAAGTGCTTCTCCCACCTCAGCCTCCTAAGTAGCTGGGCTTACAGGCGACTGCCACTGTGCCTGGCTAATTTTTTTTTTTTTTTTTTTTAAGATGGAGTCTCACTCTGTCGCCCAGGCTGGAGTGCAGTGGTGCAATCTCAGCTCACAGCCAGCTCTGCCTCCCAGGTTCACGCCATTCTTCTGCCTCTGCCTCCTGAGTAGCTGGGACTACAGGTGCCCGCCACCACGCCCAGCTAATTTTTTTGTGTTTTTTTTTTAGTAGAGACGGGGTTTCACTGTGTTAGCCAGGATAATCTCGATCTCCTGATCTCGTGATCCACCTGCTTCAACCTCCCGAAGTGCTGGGATTACAGGCGTGAACTACCGTGCCTGGCCAGTTTTTTTTGTATTTTTAGTAGAGACGAGTTGCACCATGTTGGCCAGGCTAATCTCAAACTCCTGGCCTCAAGTGATCTACCCAGCTCAGCCTCCCAAAGTGCTGTATATATTCTTATAGATATAAGGCAGTTTTGTTAATGACTGACCATGTGTTTCAGAGATCATAGTGGAAGAATTTTAGGAGATGGAGCAGACTTGGCAAGTGAAGTAAGAAGAAAGAATATAAAGAGCCATGTGTGTGGTGATCAGAGTCCGAGTCATGAATGAAGGCTTTTGAAGGCTGGGCCTGTTGAGGTGGTAGACACAAACTGGGGAAAATAATTTAATGAGGTTAATCCTGCTGGTCTGAAGGCAGAGAGTAATTGTGAAACTGTGGCTGTTGTAATACGGAAGGAGAGGTATGAATCTTGGCCTGGAAAATGTACAACTCTGGGACCTCTTCCTCATTCCTGGTAATAGTGTTATGAAACAATTCTTTCTGTTTTCTAGAGGTCATCCCTTCTCAACCAGAAAATTAAGAACTAATGAGCTAGGGCATTTATTGTAGATGATAAATTAACTTCTGTACACCTAGATTGGTCCTCACTGTCAGTGTCTTTGGGACAGTGGAGAAAATAGTCCCTCAAATCATTTTTTGTAGGGCTTAATTATGCCATGGAACCTGGTTAAGACTGTTCTGGATACTAATCTTAGGTTGTTTTTATATGTGCACATTTCTACTAATTTATGATGTGCCCTTTTAATGTATTTATTTGAATGAATACAAATTCTCATTTTTAATGTAGGCAAATGTGACCATCTTTTTTATGGTTTATGATTTTTATGTCTTATTTAAGATATACTATCCTTCCCCCAAGATTATAAATATATTGTCTTATATTTCCCGTTGAAAGCTTTAAACATTTTGCCTTTTGTATTTAAAGTTCTTTCTTTGACTAGATCTATTTTCTGTATGATGGTACAAGGCCGGAATCTGCTTTTTTTTTTCTCGAGGAAGATCAGTTGTCTCAACATCATTTATTAAACAGTTCATCCTTTCAGTAGTGGTCCGCAGTGCCAGCTCTGTCACAGATCAGATTTTCAGATATGCGTAGGACATTTTTTGTGTTCTTTATTCTATTTCATTTGACTGCCAAAAATACGCCAAAATCAAATTGTCCTAATTATTTTAGTTTTCTAGTAAGTGCACGTATCTGGTAGAACACATTCATCTCCCTCCTTCCCACATCCCACCTTGTTCTTCTTCAAGAGTATCTTGGCTCTCTGCTTTTCCCACATTAAATTTTAAAAATCACTGGTCAAAGTTCCAGGAAAACCCGACTGGGATTTTGGTTAGAATTGCATTGATCCTATAGAACAATTTGAGGGAAAACTGACATCTTTACGTTACTGAGTCTTTTTCATGTTTGTCTTAATTCTTCCAAAATGTGTCACTGTGTTATTGGCAATTTATGTGGGAATATGAGAGATGTCGGTGTATGCCTGTTTGTCAAGATGAGAATAATTTTTTTACTGTATTTCTGAAAAATAGGTACTTGAAAATTCAGTCAGTGCTGTGTATTTATGCGTACCTGAAAGTTCAGCCATAAAAAGTGTCTGTCTTTAAAATAAAGGAGCATTTTCCTTATGAGAACAATTGTGGATTTAGGGATGAGGGTCAACGTTCTTTTGTGCCCAGCTCAGAAGCAGTATAGCAAAACAGTTAAGCAAGCTTATGTGGGTCACTTATATGCATGGGCAACCATGAGAGGCAGTAAACAAAGTGGATATGAGCTTGGAGCTTGTGTCTCGGGAGCCACACTTTCTGTGTTGAAATTCTTGTCCTGCCACTTATTACAAAATACTTCTGGTGGGTCAGGTTTTTTTTCTTTTCTGTAAGATGGGGTGAGTACTAATACTTATTTCTTTGAGTGATTGTGAAGAATAAAGTTAATACACATAAAGCATTTGGTCATTAATTATCACCCAGTATAGAAGGAAGACTGGTGAGGTAGTTGAGATCATGACTTCAGCAGTTGTGTATGTTCAACTTTCCCATGTCTTTCCTCTCAACATCCCCTCTACTTCTTCCTCATTTTTAGTTAGTATATTTATCAACTGAGTATTAGAACATAGTATAATAGTGAAGAGTATAGGCTTTGGAGTCTGGTTAACCTGGACTAAAATGCTAGCTTTACCCTTTTTTAGTACCATAAGGCAAATTAATCTCTAGCCTTCAGTTTTCTTACCTGTAAACTCGTAATAATAATAGTTAATGTCATAGTTTACAGTTGCTGTGAGAGCTAAATAAAACGTGATTAGCATAGTTTCTTGCACATTTCAAATTTTATTTTTTGTCATCATCATCATTATTATCATCTGTATTTTTTTTTTTTTTGAGACGGAGTCTCGCTCTGTCACCCAGGCGGGAGTGCAGTGGCTGGATCTCAGCTCACTGCAAGCTCCACCTCCTGGGTTTACGCCATTCTCCTGCCTCAGCCTCCCCGCCACCTCGCCCGGCTAGTTTTTTGTATTTTTTAGTAGAGACGGGGTGTCACTGTGTTAGCCAGGATGGTCTCGATCTCCTGACCTCGTGATCTACCCGTCTCGGCCTCCCAAAGTGCTGGGATTACAGGCTTGAGCCACCGCGCCTGGCCTATCATCTGTATTCTTATCTGTAAAATTGGGATGATACAACCTGCTTGGTAATACTGTTGGAGGACTAAATCAAATAATGTATGTAAAGTGCTTAGTATGATGACTGAAACAGAGTGTATGTCCAATGAATGGTACTGTAAATGTGTTTTTATTTAGTTTTTCATTTCTGTTTTACATACTGTATACTAATATAGATTGGTGATTGAAAATAGCGTTTCAACCTTGTATACTATAAGTAGAAATACCTTTTTACATCTGCATGGCCTAAGACTTTTCCTCTTTGTATCAGTGGTGCTTGATTAGAAACAATAGTCTTCTAAGTCTGACATACCCAATTTTGTCGTACTTTCTACTCTTAGCCCACTCTTATTTACTGTGAGTCAGTTGCTTTTTTCCTTTATTTCCATTATATCTGATATTCTGTGATGTATATCTTTTAGTTTTTAATGGTAGAATCTTTTAGTTTTTATCTTTATGTTTTTTATTAACGTGTGTTTATCCTCTGCTGACAGTCATGCAGTAGATTACAAC
This sequence comes from Colobus angolensis palliatus, assembly GCF_000951035.1. Taxonomy (NCBI): domain Eukaryota; kingdom Metazoa; phylum Chordata; class Mammalia; order Primates; family Cercopithecidae; genus Colobus; species Colobus angolensis. Next base: position 3,123,468 of record NW_012111142.1, read on the forward strand.
AAACTTCTATTAGCAGGAAAGTTTCATTAAACTTCAGGCTCTTAAACTTAAGGTTATATATGATCCTTTTATACAAGTGTTGTCTAAAATGGTTCTTTTTAATTATATTATTTTTAAGCAATTTTTGTTTTATCGTTTTTAGAAGAGAACAGTTGATAGCCAAAAAACAAGAAATGGTCATTGATCCATCTGTCTCATTCTACTGCTCTTTATTTTCAGAGTGGCAGACAACACACTACTTTTTCAGCAGAATCAAGTCGAAGCCTTTTGATCTGTCTACTTTGGGTTCTCAAAAATGCAGATGAAACAGTTCTACAGAAGTGGTTTACAGATCTCTCAGTCTTACAACTAAACCGGCTGTTAGATCTGCTTTATCTCTGTGTATCTTGCTTTGAGTATAAAGTAAGTGGTCATTATACCATTGCAAAGAACAAGAAAGGAAACATAATGCGGAAAAAATAGAAGAAAATGTCCTCAAAACCTGTTCTCTTCTAATGTTTAAATTTTAGGGGAAAAAAGTGTTTGAAAGAATGAATAGCTTGACCTTTAAGAAATCAAAAGACATGAGAGCAAAGCTTGAAGAAGCTATCCTTGGGAGCATAGGAGCTAGGCAAGAAATGGTACGCCGAAGCCGAGGACAGCTCGGTACGTACACAATAGCTTCTCCTCCTGGTGAGAATTTCTTCAATTTCCTTGAGTTATATATTGTAATGATTATTGTTGCTAGTCTTAAATGTCAATCCTGTGCTTTTCAAAAAGCATTTTAAGTGTAACTGTAAATTAACTTGAATAATCATTTCTCTGCAGTAATACAAGTTAGAATTATGATTAAGGTGAGTCAACATACCCCCCAGTTTTCTCTAGATAGTCTTGGTTCATACCTGTTGCCCTTATGTAGTTAATAGCATCCATCTTCCCTTTTTAAAAAGACTTTATTTTTGTAGAGCAGTTTTAAGTTCACAGTAGAACTGAGCAAAAGTACAGAGATTTCCCATATACCCCTTAGCATGCATAGCCTCCCCCATTATTAACATCTGCCATCAGAGGTGGGTTTATTGTAACTGGTGAACCTACATTAACACACCATCACCCAGAGTCCATAGTTTACATTAGGGATGATTCTATGTAACATCTATTTTTACTTTTTTTTTTTTTTTTTTAATTGAGACAGATTTGCCCTCTGTCACCCAAGCTGGAGCACAGTCGCATGATCGTGGCTTACTGCAGCATTGACCTCCCTTGCCCAAGCAATTCTTCCACCTTCACCCCCCAATACACACATACCCTGGTAGCTGGGACTACAGGTGTGAACCACCATGTCCAACTAATTTTTTTTTTTTCTTAGAAACGGTCTCAGTATATTGCCCAGGCTAGTCTTGAATTCCTGAGCTCAGGTGATCCTCCCACAATGGCCTCTCACGGTGCTGTGAGCCACCATGCCTGGCCCATTTTTACTCTTTATTTGCAAAATGAATTAATATGCCCTGTATATAAGGCAAAAATATTGCCCATCAAACTCAAGTATCAGTGAGACAAAACAGTTTAGTAGCATTTGAGACTGGTTTTCTAATCCCAGATCTACCCATTAGCCAAATAACCTTGGCCAAGTCACTTAATCTCCCCACCTTCCTTTTCCTTATAAATTTGTGATTGTTTTCAGAATTTAGAAGATAGTGTAACTAACTGATCTTATCATCTTTATAGTAATCATGTATGTGGAAACGTTTTGTAAATTCTAAAGTGACATACAGACAAAACTGTTGCTAAGAGTTTCTTAAGGCCAGGACCATGGGTTGGTCATCTGTGTAGATGATACATGCCAACAGCACAATATGTATTTGTTGACTTAAAATATGAATGTAAGTGTTAATGGATTTTTAATTGTTTTCTGACAGTCCATTAGCATAATAATCATCTGTTTATCATTTATATACTGTGTGTTTTGTAATAATGAAAAGACAGTCTTTGCCTTTAAAAAAAATTAGTAGAGCACCATTTTTTCACTTTAGTTATACACAATTTAAGGTGTACTTTTGGGTTTTCATTCATTACATATGGAAACCCTTGGCTGGGCGCAGTGGCTCATGCCTGTAATCCCAGCACTTTGGGAGGCCGAGGCGGATGGATCACGAGGTCAGGAGATCAAGACCATCCTGGCTAACACGGTGAAACCCCGTCTCTACTAAAAATACAA